>NW_026728852.1:1015000-1062971 GCF_030272615.1 Cryptomeria japonica | reverse complement strand
AATGCCTTATTAGAAGCAATACCCTGTTAGGAGTAACCTTGGTAGAGGATCTAAAATCCAAGCTAATGGATCACTTGGTTAGAGGATTTAAATAACACTAAGCGTGTTAGAGCTTACCTGGTTAAGAGATTTGACTGTTGTAATTGTTAGAGAACAACAGGGGTTTGTTGATCTGGTGAATAGCACTACTATTCTTGATCAAATCCTTTTCATGCTCATATCTTCCTTTACACATACTGTAGATACATCTCTATGTTTGCAAACCAATCTCTTACATTCAATCAAAATTGCAAACACTACAACAAAACAACTCATCAACCTTATAAGCAAAACAATAGGTCGGTAACACATCATAAACCTAAGATCTCATAGAGATTACAAACAAATTGGTTCAAGTATGACCATTGGAATATATAGCAATCATTGCACATCATTCAAGATAACCTCGACCACTCCTTGATCACCGCTTCATCGATCTTTGTAACTCATCACGTGGTTTCCATTACATGCAATGTACTCGCTCTTTCCCAAGATAAAACCATTATCTCAACATGCCAAAAATGATTTGAAACTCTTCACATACAACATACATATGTGGCATAATGATTACCGCTCATCATTTGATCATAAACCAATATAGTTGATCCACCAAGCTCCATCAATTAGGGATTGTCATATCAACAGGTAGGTTTTACCGATTGATCTCACTTCTTCTCTAGTAATACCTGTTTCATTCACAATCTCACTTACCCGTTGCAAAACAACATCATTACAACATCATTACCAGTTTTAGTTGACATCAATGACAACATAATAGTTCATGAATGAAATCTTCATGTAAATCCCAACAAGATTTACATAACAAGCTATGAAATATTTTTGTGGAAAGTGCTTAAAGAGGATGTTCATAAAAGTATTAAAGAATGTGTGATTCACTAAAAGAATAAAGGGGATTGAATCTATCAAATAGTTTTACTCTAATTACTACTAGTTCTTAGTTAGAAATGGAAGTTATATCTATGGATATCATCATAGGACACCCTAAGGTACATGATAGAGATTATAATTATGTTGATAAATTTTTGTATTAGATTAATTATCAAAACATTAAAAATAGACTACATATTCTTGACATTTGATGCCACTGAATATCCCATGATAGACCACATAGGGTCAAAAAACAAAACAAATTTTGTAGACCAAACAAGACCACTATCTTAATGCTTTCATAAAACTATTCATTTATTGTTAACTTAACAACTTACATGCTTGAAAACTTGTTTTGTCTCTCATCCCTATGGGATTTTGTCTCTTGGTTTTGTTATGAATGGACAATATTTGATCTATCTTATGTCATCTAATGTAAAGTGTTTTGGGGTCCCTTCAAAACCTATTTTTTCCATAATAAAAAAACTTACGTCTTTGAAAAGAATGGAAAATAAATGTATCTAATTATTAAAACTGTCTACTATATTTGGTCATGTAGCGCCTATATATTAGGAAACCAGATCATACTAGTTCAATAACTATCAAGGACTCGTACACAATATTCGTTACACATATATGCTAGGCAAGGAGGACTATCAAAACTTACTACTATCATTGTACTCTTCCAAGTCTCTCCACCCAATTGATCGATCGATTCTATATGGTTTCTCATTAGATCTCACCACCTCTATGGATAAGTCTTTTCCTTTGTTGATATGGAGCTTTGGTCTTGTTCAAAGTCTCAAGTCTTTATATAATGTCTTGATTGCTAGTTATACACAATTACTCTATTCATGTATTGTACAGATGTATGCAAAAAGTACACCAATTGTTTTCCAAAGTGACCTTCTTCTTAGCATAAATTTACTATATTACATTGCATGTGGTACTCTCTCTCTCTCTCCATCTTCCTTTTTTGATACTTCCATCTCCTCCCCTCTCCCTCTTACCCTAATTAATCCCTCTCCCTCTCCCTCTCTTGTCATCTCTCTATCTCCCTCTCTCATTTTTGATACTTCCATCTCCTCCCCTGTCTCCCTCCTTATCTCTCTCCCTCTCTCTCTTTTGATACTTCCATATCCTCCCATCTCCCCCTCCCCCTACTTGGTCTTTGTAACTCTATCTCTCTCTCCACATCTCTCTTTTTTAATGCTTCCATCCCTCTCCCCCTTTCCCTAATTATTCCCTCTCTCTCTCTTTCCCTCTCCCTCTCTCTTTTTGATACTTCCATCACCTCCCCTCTCCCCTTCCTCTAATTACTCTGTGGTAGTTAGATAGTTATAAGTATCAATTATTTCAAACTGGAACATATTTAAAGATGTTGAATGTACATCAAATTATTAATAAAGTTTTTCACTATTTGCCCTCATATGGTATCAGAATGCTCATGTATTATGCCTGTGAAATGATGCAAGTTGAGAGAAGAGACTGTCTGAGTTAGAACATAATGTTAGACAGTATTAAGAAGTTTGAAAGAGAGCAACCTCTATGTGTAAGGTGATATCAAGGTCAAAATTGGCTTAGTGCAAGTGGATGCTTGCAAAGCTCATTGATTTTTTTACACCTACCAATGAATTTTCTTGGGAGTTACTAAAGGTGTAATACTTGGAAGTATTAAATTATTTCAAAATATGCAAGATATAGATAATAGGTGTGCACTTCTACATGCTAATGAAATTTTTCCAAAACAAAATCGAATCTATTATATTTAGAAGTGCATTGTTACAAAGTGGCATTTAACAAGTAATTACGTGTTATGGAGCATTCGAGCATGGTTCACTTTGCATATTTCACAATGACATTGGAATCAAATAGCATGCATCTCAGAGTTTCTAGGCATAAAAGGAATTTGGTGATAGTAATCTTCAGCTGCTGATATGCATGACATTTTTTTCGGTTGTGAGCTTTGGTCATGAAACTTGTATAATTGCACTAAATTTCAAAAGATGAATGAGAAGATGGTCTGCCTCTGATGACCAACTTGTTCAAGTAACAACCATTTCATTGAAGTCAGAAAGTGCAATGTCAAGAAAATTATTAAGTTCTAGATATTCTAACTTTGTAGCCACAGCTAATGCCAATCAGTTTTTTCTTGCCACTAGGGGGGAAATCTTGTTTACTTGGAAATTGGAGAAGGGTCACTGACTGTGGTCAAACATTCAGAGATTGAATATGATGTATCTTGTCTTGATATAAATACTATTGTTAGCAATATAGTGCCTAGTAAGATGGTTGTTGTTAAATTATATAATATAGTATTTTTTCTCTCTCTAATCTAGACTTGATTACGAAAGGAACCTTGGGGAGGATGTACCATCTCAATTTGTCCTCCTATGTTTTTTATTCGGATAAATAGGTTTTGAGGGGACCCAAAACCTCTTACAATAGGTTTTGAAGGGAGCAGAAACCCTCGCATTTTACCAGGATCCAAAACCCAAAATAGACATTTGCGAAAGATATATCTGAGATAATCAGCAGCCTACAACCACCCTAGAAACAAAGAGGAATCAATGAAACCTAGCTGAAAAGGGAGGAGGCCAAAGCCTTCTCAAGCACAAGGTTTTTATCAAGGCTCCCTTAACCTTCAATAGAAACCAAGGGTTTTTCCATACACCCATAACCTGAATAATGGGTTTTACAAGGTTCCCACAAATTGACAAGACGAATTTTCCAAGTACCCCTAACCTGCAACAGAAACTTCAGCTCACAAAACATCACAAGACCCAATCCTAAACAAAAACAAACATTCACCATATCGGGCCCTTGAAAATTAATAGCATCCAGCACACCCCTAAAAGAAACAAAGGCAGAAGAATAAATCCAGACACCCTCCACAAAGAAAGTGGGTTTTACAAGGCTCCCACAACCAGACAAAGCCCAGACCACAACAATACAACCTAAAAAAACAATCTGGGAAACAAGATTTTAAAAAGGCTCCCTAAACCTTAAATAAAAGAAGCCAAGATGATTTTTGCAGGCTCCCTCAACCCATAAAATAAACTAGGAGGCTAGGATTTGATAGTGAACCCAGACCTTTCTGTGAAAGAACCCATGAAAGGTTTGATAGGGAACCTTAACCAGCACTTGGAATAGCAACAGATGAAAAGATCCCAAACCCCTTCTCTCTACCTCAATAGGATAAGGATGAAAGCAGCCTATCAGCATAGAAAGTCTTCAGGTAGCTAGTAGAAGCTGAACCACACTCCTGCACCTAATCTCCACCTCCATAAGAGAAAGGGTCACCTCAATAAGACAAAGAGGAGAGCAAACCAATAACCCAGACAAATCCTTCACAACCCAACACAAAAGAAGCCTCTTCACCTCTAAACGAAAGGATATATAGCCGAGAAAATAGAGATGAGGAGCACAAAAAACCCCGATAAGGATGAGACAGAGAAAGAGTCGAGGATCTGCTCAAACCCAGAGCCAAAAACAACCACCAAAACAGGCACATAGGCTTGAAACTAAGCCAAGCCCAGCTTCGAGCACTCAAGGTCCACAAAGAATACCCAACACATGCCAGGGAAAGATGGGGAGGAAAAGAAAGAAAGATAGAAGCCACAACCACCACCCACAACAACTCCTATCGACATGGTATCAAGGCCTCCCACCCCACCAAAATCAAACCAGTTAGCACCCACGCCAAAAGAAAGGAAGACAAAACAACCAAAGCAGGAGAAAAGCCTGCGCATAGAACATTGAACAAAAAGGCACCCACACCCTCCTCCCCGCATGACACAAAAACCGAGGCATCATGACCCACGGAAGAAACACCAAAAAAATGTCGCAGCTCTAAGGGAAGCACAAACCACATGCCTCAGCCCAAAGAAAAGAAGAGGCTTCTGAGCAGCATCCAACAAAACCCAGGCCTCAAACAAAACATATAGGACAACTGACCCTGTCATGATCCATTATTGGTACAAAATCTATTACTCTTCAGAGTGATGAGACCTCAAAAAACTCATCCAAGATATCAAATGGATAAACTATAATAGGCTGGTTGTATTGAAGGATGGAGGACTATCCATCATAAAGTTAGTTTCTCATTTTGAGATGGTGTTCTACATGAGAGGTATTTTGGATATTTTTTGTTTATGCTTTCTTTTGCATTTTTTGTTGATGCTAGCAGATTTGAAGAATGCATGTATTGTGAAGCTTATATTTTGAAGCTCGAGAATGCAACTTGAAAATATAAGCTTCCCAATACATGCATTCTTCAAGGAAAGCTCTTCAAAAATATGTATTCATATTTCTGAGTTTTGTTGTATAAGCCTCAAGGATGGGGGTGAATTCTATAATTTTACGATTAATGTAAAAAGGAGGGAATGTTAGCGTAAATTGATTTTATTAAATTACAGATCGTAGTTAGACAGTTATAAGCATCAGTTATTGCAACCTAGTATATAATACGCTTATTTAAACATGGTAAATGTACATCAAATTATCAATAAAGTTTTTAATCATTTGGTCTCACATCCACACCTCTTTGACATACCTATTGCACTCCAAGATACAATTACTAGTTATATAACCTTAAGATAATTATAAAATATCCCAGTCATATTAAAATAATACTAACTATAATTATAGCTCAATATCCATCTTCAATAAAAAAGTATACACAATATTAAAATATGTTTTTAACCTGATTCCATGATTACCAGTAGGGACCCAAAACGATTATTTTATGGATTCATTCACAGTAATGATTTTAATATCACCTAAACAATTTATTCCAATGAAGGAAAAGTAAGATATACTAACAGATCTCCATCACGTTATCAATTTCTATTCTAAAGAAAATTATAAAATATTTAAAGTCTATGTTTTAATGGGCACTGCTGAAACCACCATGAACATTTTAATACTAACTTGTATTTTATTATTGTGGAAAAGGTGAAGTCTACCTGCCGATCAATAGCAAATCGTCCATATGCATTACATTCAGGTCGCCTACATCATGCTAGGAATAATATTGAGAAATTCTCCTGGAGCAATCTACTATATATATTTTGCGTGTTTGCCTGCTTTACCCACACCAACTTAGTTCTTCCAAATTCCTAAGTTGGGTAAGAGTTGTTAAGATTTTTGGAAATAAAAATGGCTCCAAGCGCTGCTGCATTCCCTCATTCTTTTGATCTCTGCCTTCATACTCAAATATTGGAGGAAGATTCGGTATCAGTCATGGCCTCCATTTGTGAGATTGCTTCATATGACCATATTGTGAAGGAAGAGAAAAGTATTAGTACTTGTAAAATACTAGTGATTGGAGCCACTGGTTATATTGGTCGCTTTGTTGCTCTTGCAGCTGTAGCTGCAGGCCATCCTACTTATGCTCTTATAAGACCCACTACTGCCTTTGATGCTGCCAAAGAAAAGTGCCTCCATGAATTGAAAGATTCTGGTGTTAACATTATCTATGTATGTCAGAAATTCCGTTGTAGAGAAATGATTATTGTAGTCTAGGCCAGAGTGATATTCGAGAGAGTGGTGAATTGTGTATAGTTGTTTACAATATTGTTTTTATAGAGGCTATAGATTGTTTTGATTGTTTGATTATAGGGGTTTAGAATATATAATTAAGCTTTGCTGGTTTGTTCATGGTAATTATTATTGCAAGTGTTTTCTTTATTGTTAGATAGCAGCCAGTTTACGTACACCATGATATAATGGGTGTTCTGCAGGGAGATTTAACGTATACTATGGGTCTTATTAAAGTACACTGTGTTATAGGTCTCATGGAATTTGTAATCGATCTTATTATCGATCTTATTAACATACACTGTGTTATAATGGGTGTTCTGCAGGGAGATTTAAACGATCACAGTTCAATGGTAAAGGCCATGCAAGGCATCGATGTTGTTATTTCTGTTGCAGGGGGCGGTCAACTCACAGATCAGCTCAAGATTGTAGACGCCATTAAAGAAATTGGCACGGTTAAGGTCAGGACTTAGGACCCAAACATTATTTCTTTTTAATGCTTTTCAGCTATAACTGACACAAGAATTATTGAGCAACTTTGATGCAGAGGTTTCTTCCGTCAGAATTTGGGCATGATATAGACAGAGCCAATCCAGTGGAGCCAGGGCTAAGCTTTTACAAAGAAAAGAGACTTATTAGGAGGGCAGTAGAGGCAGCCAACATTCCATACACTTACATCTGCTGCAATTCCATTGCTGGGTGGCCTTACTTTTATCATACCCATCCCTCTGAGCTTCCTCCTCCCCAAGACCAATTTGAAATCTATGGAGATGGAAACATCAAGGGTAAAGTATTAAGTAATATCATATTACAGAATGATGGACTGTAGACATGGATACAGAATTATATCATATTTTTGTCTCTATAATAGTAGAATGTGACTCGAAATATTGATATAATAGTAGAATGTGATTTGAAATATTGATATAAAAAATTGTTAAATCTATTTTGAAAATCTAATATAATTAATATAATGTTACTTTATGCATTGCATTGTTAATAACAGCATACTTTGTGACTGGGGAAGACATTGGGAAGTACACCATAAAGGCTGTGGAGGATGTCCGGACTGTTAACAAAATTGTGCATTTCAGACCACCCAAGAATTTCCTCACACTTAATGAGCTTGCAGCAATTTGGGAGAAGAAGATTGGAAAAACTCTTCCTCGGGTTTGTATCTCAGAACAAGATCTCTTGGACTTGGCCAAAGGTATATTACGATGCCAAATTTCACCATAATCATTACTAGCATTAAGAAAAGTTCTGAAGGGATAGAGATCAGAAAACTCCATAACAGCCAATTTGGCTTACTCATTTATTCCATATCTATTGTGGATTTATTTGCTTTTTGGTTTTTTCTCTGTGCAGCCAACAATATTCCAGAGAGCATAGTGGCTTCCCTGACACATGACATCTTCATTAATGGGTGTCAATACAATTTTAAAATGGAAGAGCCCAAAGACGTGGAAGTTTGTGAGCTTTATCCAGAGATTCTTTACACTACAGTCCAAGATTTCTTCGATGGGTACCTTTGAATTTCGGTATAATCAACCGTTGAATACAGCTCACGGAGCATTGAATAAAATTATTGGAATGTTTTGTGTCTACAGTTAGGTAAATTACTGGAATGTTTTGTGTCTACAGTTAGGTAACTTGCAGTGTGAAACTCTAGATCTGCCGAACTCTGTGGCAGAAAAATCTCTAAAAAAATCTATGGAACGTCCGCGTACTCTTATAGTTTGTTCATCAATTTCTGAATTAGAATAAAAATTTCCTATTTTTAGATCGAACCAATTATTGCTGTCAGAAATACAAAAATATTTCATGGGCTGTATTCTTCACTATTCTTTTCTTTTCCATCCAATTGTAAGGAAAGATATTTCTAGTATATATAGTCTTCCATTTGTATCTTTAATAGAAGATAGTTTTTGTTCATTGAAAATTAAGAAATAAATAATATCAATTATAATGTAAAATAAAAATAAAAAATAATAATTTATAACATAGATTTAATGTGGTTTATCTAATATGGATCACATTTACACATAAATAAATCTTCTATTTATTCTATTATCTAACATAGTGCAAATTAGAATCTTGCAATAAAAATCATAGCTTGAGCTATATCAATGCACTCACCCTGTATCAAATCTCTTGACTTTTCACATTCCATATATTTTATGATTTACAAAGGTCACTTTACATACCAAAATAACAACGGCTCTTTTATTTAATAATGGAAAAACAATTTCTTTTGATGCTTTTCCCTTGAGCCTCCAATGGAAGGTACTTTTTGACCCTCTTGCACTTATGCATTAACTAATTTGTACTGAAAAAGTAATTGCCAAGCCAACGAAATTTAAGATCTATAGGATGATCAATTTTCACATACCAATAGAAGATAAATTAGATAAAGAATGAGTACATACATAATTTTGTTAATATTAATTAGGTTACCATAAACATTCCTCATGATATACTTTAACAATCTATTTTGTTGGAAGTTGATTTATATCAAGCTTCATGTGAGATGTATGCAACACAAGAATTCTCTTTCTTTCATTTAGATATTTAACCCTTAAGCGCACTGGTCAAGACCTTAATAGGTATCGTCCAGTTGTAGGCCATCCATTCATTCGTTGACCACCATCTATGGCTGGTTTAAATCCCTAAAACTATCAATGGTTTAGTATAATTTTCTAATACTACAACTAAACAATCTCACAATGATGATAATGGCTAAGACTATAATGCTATAAGTTTATGCTCACCATCCATCAACATAAATTACAAAACTGACCATTGTTATCACATGAAAATACTTAGAAAAAAAACACAAATGAATTAATAAAAGAAAATATTAATATGAAATAAGATCTATGATATATTTATGATATTTTAATCATTTTTAAATTAAAAAAGGATGAAAAAGAAAACACACGCACCATAATGTTAAGTTATTGTAAGAAACAAGTTAAGAAATTAAAAAACAATTTGACTCCAAATAACATATTAAAGAAAATATTTTATTGATTTTGTAAACAAAAAAATATTATTCATCTACCTCAAAGAGAAGACATCTAAAATACAAATTAACCCTCAAAAATGAAAGTTAATATTGTATGTAAGAACCTAACATCATAATAAATATAAAACAAAACCATTTCCTCCAATATTTAGAACAAACCTTCCTATGGACATAACGTGCAACTGTTAGCTTAAATTAGTACAATGTCTCTCAACACAATTAAATAAATTTCAAAGACTTAATGTCTCTGCATAACTCTGCTCCTTTGCTCACTGACCAAAATGGGGTTTTATGCTATCGTGATTTATTGAGGGCATCTCCTGGTGTTGTGGATTCGAGTGTGGAGATTCTAGGGTGTGATTTATAGGACACCTTAAACTCTTCTTGCTCCATGATCGTGTTTTCATGGCCTAAGACTTTGTGATGATGGCTTACATTGCAGGTATTGATGGTTCAAATCTATTGCATGGTGGGGGCGTCGTGGGGGTTTGTGCTTTGTGCAGCCTTCCTGACAAATTCCATGCATTTGACGAAGTCTTTCCATTAAATTTTTGGGAGGATTTGACTCGGGTTGCCTAGGGCTCGAAAGAGGGTCAAAGAATTGTTGGCCCTAATTTGTCATTTGAATATGTACGTTTTTTTTCATCCCCAACTCACTTGGGTACTCCTCTTAGCCTACCTTAATTTGTTCAACATTCAAATTCAATCTTTGAGCTATGTACGGATAGCTTTCCCCATGAAAGAGAATAATATCTCCAGGACTGTGCCATTATATGCAGATTCATGAAGATTTGGCCAAAGCTATGTGAAATACATTTGTATAAGATTGGCATAAATTGGAAAGAGCATATGGAGGACGAAATAAAATCTACCCTTGTGCCAAATGGTTCTTTGTCCTGGAATTTCAATCGTTCTATGACGAGGAGCTAGTGCTCAATGTTGGTTCCTTCATTTATGAATATTTCTTATTCATAAAGCCCGTGTTTCCTTCTTTTAACTCACAAACAAAAACTTTTCCTCTACATTTTTTTTTGGTTCAACTTCCTCATCTCACATTGTCATTCTATGAAATTGAATTTTTGCAAAAAGTGCTCTGCTACTGACCATGCTACCTTTCAGTGTGGTAGGAGATTCACTGTCATGAGGGCCAACGTTGCGTCCAACTATCAACCAATGTGGTGGGATGGGGTAGAATCCTATCATTTTGTCATCCCTCTGAATGAGAAGGATGCTCCTGTTGCTTCTTCCTCACTTAAGGAAAAACAAGCTACTCTATTTTCCCCCATCCATTGCCTGAGTATTTGTAGTATTCTCATGAGATCGTAATAAATAAAGTACCAAATGATGCTTCCATGAATGCCTCTGCCTCGCATTGGGGAAATTGGACCCATCGGTAGCTATGGATGCTTTTCTTTCTCTCGCACTAGGTGAGAGTTCTGGTTCAGTATACTTGGTGAATTCAGATTTAGAGTCACCAAGGCAATCAACTACTCTAGCTAGAGATTCCCCTAGAGACTTCGCTAAGAAGGAAAACAACATTGATCAGGAATGGATGAAGGCAAAAAGGAATAAATCATTTCCTAGGCTCAAACACACAATGATATTGAGATCAACAAAGTGCGGGGAGTATGTCTAGTACTTGTGTTTTGCTGCACCCAATTTCAGGTTGTAGTTGGTTTGGTTGCAATGTAATGATTACTTTCATGGTAGGTGAGTAGGTTTGGGCAACGCAACTTTGTGTACACCCCTAGTGACAAGGGCTTCCATTTTTATTTTTAGAATCTTATAGTATAAGAGCTACCCTCTTGGAAGTGCTTACCTAAACAAAAATAAATAAAGCAAGTTCTTAATATTTATGATAATTTTCTTAAAATATTTAAAAAAAATAAAAACACATTTTTTTTAATCTTTAAAATTTTGTGAATTAATTTTTTTTTATAATTTGATGACTATTAATTATAGAAAGATTTAGCAAGTTTCAATTTGGTTAAGAAAAGAGCTATCTTCTACATGCATATATATCTCACTCATCATTATAGTGGAAAATATGAAAATCACTAAAGGTAAAATTGTAGACACAATTAGATAATAGTTGGCATAAATGGATTTGTAATATTTTTTTTTTATCATACTGTGCATGCATTTATATATTTCATGAAGCATTTTTTATGAATTATTCTTCATCTATGTTATTTTCTTGGGATGTTTGTTGTCATGATTCTCAACATTATTTGCCTCATCCTTCAGTTTGGCTTCTACACCATCAATCTCCTCTTTTCTCCACCTCTTCTATGGAATGCAAGTATGAAGTGATTACTATCACCATCTTATCATCTTGTAGATAATGAAATGCTGAAAAATTTATCTCTTGAGCTAGCCTTTCTCTACCTACAATAGTTACAGACACAATTCAAGCATCAAAACATCTATGAATGATTCATGCTATCTTTTTGGGTCTTTTTGGAAGTTAAAACTATCATTTGTTGGCTAAGGTCAAGAAGTTCTAATGAGACTCATGTTCAAGGATTCAAGAATTTGATAGTCTTGTGAGGCCTTGGCGGGAGTTAAGACAATCTTTGTAAATCTAAAAAAGAATTTGATTCATGTTGATATTGAATTGATTCTCTATTAGATGACATTTTTTTTAAATCAAGAAATTTCAATAAGAATGTTAGAAAGATGGATTTATCAACTTCATTTACATTCCTTGATTTTGGTGTTCTTTCTCAATGTCTAGGGATCCAAAGGATCTTTAAGAAAAAAATAGAATGGTTGCACAAGTTGTGGTGTAAGGAGACATTGAATCTATCAAGAGCTATAGTAGGAATTAGCTAGTTTGAAAAGCCTTAATTAGGCCTTAAATTGAGGGCTTATTTTAAATCTTAGTATTTAATAGATTATGATTTGGTAGTATCTCTACAATAAATCTAAATAAAATGTAAGTTTTAATAAAAAAAATTCATTTAAAAAATAAGTTGAAATGATCAATAAATCACTCTAAGTTGCTCCATTGCAGTGACAAAAATTCCAATCGATAAATTTTTAAAGGATAATGGCCTCTACTTAAGTTTGATCTATTTTAAAACCAATAATATTTTTAAATTCACAAATAATTTATTCAAATATCATGAACTATAAAAATTATATAATTTTGAATTCATTTATTCCATAAATAAATCAATAATTTTAAACTTTTATTTTTTTGGTTTTTGGCATGTAGTGGCAGAATTTATGTTCATGATGGTGTCATCAATTGGAGGCATGAGTTCAATTAATATGGATGGAATGTGAACAAAAAAAAGCGTTGCCTTTTGACTATTTTTACATCTTTCATCCACCAACATGTGCACACATTGAAGTGATTCTAAAAGTTCTTGTAAATTATCATCAATTCATGTAATTTTTAATCAACTCTACACCTCATGATGATTTTAAAAATTATAATATTTTGTTAGTTCAGGTTACAAATGGATGTTGGATTGAATACAAAGCACTCATATATAGCTCCCTCAATTGCATATATTATTATACATCTATTATAATAGAATGTATTTTATGTTTACCATGTGTAGGGTTAATGAATTGTGAAGATATGCAATGTAATAATACCTAGAAGTCTATTATTTAAGCTTGAAAAATTTATACTATTTTTTTAATTATGTTAATAAAGGAATCACAAAGAGTAAACTCAATTAACTTTCTTAAATAAATATAGGAACCAATTAAGAAGATTCTATAGAATTGAACCATACACCCTCAATCTAGGTAGAGAGGATGGGAACTTGAGAAGTAAAGAAATTAGACCAATTATAGGGAGGGAGGGGGGGAGGAAGAGACTTAAAGAGGTGAGAAATAAAGAGTTGATAGAGGGAAGAGAAGGAGGTGAAAAGGGAAGGATCAATATCTAGAAAGATGGGGGTGGAGGTAAACATATGAGAGACCTACACCAAGAGAGGCAGGTGAGACAAATAATGGGGGTTAGAGAGATGTCGACAGTGATAGGGATGGAGAGATAGAGAGGGAAATACCTAGAGAGGGTAGAGAGGATAGTTGAGAGAAAATAAGAGAGGGAGACATTATAAGACATATAGAGGGAGGGATAGAGAGATATTTGAGGGTAATTTAGGGGGAGGGGGAGAGGAAAAGAGAGGGAAGTATCAACAAATGGGGAGAGGGAAAGAGGGGTAGAGAGAAGATGAGAGAGCTCACAAAGGGAGAGGGGTAATGGGGAGGGAGAGAGAGGTGGTTGATAGATAGGTGAGAGACATAGAGGGGGAGTGAGAGGTGAGAGAGATAGAGGGGGATAGAGAGAGGTGAGAGAGATAGAAGGGGATAGAGAGAGGTGAGTATTAAGACATGGATGGAGAGGTAGAGAAGTAGAGAGAGAGAGAGGGAGAGAGAAACCTAGAGAGGTGAGAGAGAGGGTGAGATCTTGATGAGGGAGGAGGAAAGAATAAGATCAATATCTAGAGAGAGAGGGGGAGAGAGGTAGAGAAGTGAGAAACCTAGATGGGGAAAGAGAGGTGTGTGTGTGTGTGTGTGTGTGTGTGTGTGTGTGTGTGTGTGTGTGTGTGTCAGAGAGAGAGAGAGAGAGAGAGAGAGAGAGAGATGGTCATGAAGAATTTGCCCTCTTATAAATAGTCAAGATTGTTGGAAGATTTGGCTAGATCAGTATACTAATATAATTGAAATTTATATTTGAAGTTGAATAAGTAGCTTTTGGAAGAAGCTAAGGCATCTAGAAGTAAGGAATTCATAATCTGCATAGCTCAATTTTTTCATTTTTTCATCCTTCAATGGTTATACAGATTCAATCTAAATGCTCACTTTGCACACTGAATTGCCTATAGTTAGTTATTAAGGATACATACTAAGTGGTTGCAAAACCAAATTCACCAGTACTTGGCACTTTTTCATTATTTATTTTTATTTATTTATAATAATTAGTTTTCTTAATATTTAAATGTATGTGGTTAAATTTGAAATTATATTTATTATTTATATTTATTTTGTGAGATTAAAATAATAAATAAAAGCTATTAGAAATGGTTCAATTTATAATTATTTTTCTTCAATTAAAATTTTAATTATTGTAGAAGATTATATTTTGAATCTCTATTTTAATTAATATACAATATCCATGTTATTATTAGATAATATTAAATAAATATTTATATTAGTTAATAATTAAATTTGTAAAGAATGTAGAGATATAATAAAAGAAATGAAATTAAATTAAACATAATATTGTTGTCATTTAGAAAATCTAAAGTAGTGTTAATTCATTTAAGTATATTATTATCAACACAAAAGAGTCATTAGAAGGGTGTGCTTTGTATGGGCCTTGGGACAACTTGACCTCATAATGTATTAACATTCAAGAACATACAATCAAATAGCATCTACAAAAAGTTAAGTTGTATGTGAAACTAAAACAAAGCAAGTATGAGTGTTAAGTAAACAATGACATAGTGTAATTTAAAATTCTCAAAGCTGATAGACAATTGCAAACAAGAGAAGTGAGAAAGAAGATATAGTAGGTCAATTGCGAGGGAGTCCAACCAGCAAATATTTTTTAACTTGCAAACATATATATATATACACACAATAAAGTAATAGAGGATCTAATTATATAATTTATTAGATAATGTATTAATTATTCCAACACACATTATGATTGGTTTAAACAATTGGAGTCTTATAAGTGCATTTATAGGAGACAAAAGTGGTTGAAAAAATGTGGGCAAACATTATGCTATTGTTTTTTCAATTTATTATGTCACACATATTATTTTTTTGTATACATATAGTTTAATTTCTTAAAACATATTAGTAAAAAAAAATTAAAACATTTTTATCACCCTCAATTTCATTTTTAATTGAAAGTTTTGTTGGGAACCATTTAAATGCAAATAATGTCACAAATGTAAATGGGAGAAAATTATTTTATTATGGTTTGCGTATTAGAATTGACACTGATTTCCAAGGTTAGAATGCCTCAATTTCCTCAACCATGTAATGCAACTTGAGAAAGAGATTATGTGTATTTCAAATGAAAAAATATGGCATTTGAAAATTATATTCATCACCACCCTTATTGTAAGCATGTATCAACCCATCATCAAAAGAATGTTTTTTTTTTTTTTTGTATTATTGTAGAGTTGGTGCTCAATCATTTTTGTGCGTGCGCACACACATATGCAAAAAGTAGAGAAAATTTTAGGTATGATTGCTAGTTATACAACCTTAAGATAATTACAAAAATACTAACTACAATGATAGCTAAATAAATATCTCTAATAATAGAAATATATACAAAATATTAAGATATATTTGAACCTATATTAAAAACGTACTAACTATAATGATAACTCAATAACCATCTCCAATATAAAAAATATACAAAATATTAAAATACTCTTTAGAACCTGACTCCATTATACAAAATATTAAAATATTCTTTAGAACCTGATTCCATCATTACCACTAGGGAGCAAAGCATTTATTTTATGGATTCATTCATAGTCACGACTTCCTAATATAATATCATCCAAACAATGTATTCCAATGACAAACTAAGAGACCTCCATCATGTTCTCAATTTCTATTCTAAAAAAAATTCTGATTTAATGGGCACGGCTGACAACACCATTAACATTTAATACCCAACTTTTGTTTTGTTATTGTGAAAAAGGTGAAGTCCACCTGCCGATCAACAGCAAATCATCCATGTACGTTATATTTAGGTCGTCTACATGATGATAAGAAAAATATTGAGAAATTGTCTCAGAGCAATCATATATATATATAGCGCGTGTTTTCCTGCTTTGCCCACACCAACGTATTTCCTCCAAACATTATTTCTATCTCTGCCTGCATACTCAAATATTGGTGGAAACTTCAGTATCAACCATGGCCTCCAAAGGTAAAGTAGATTTAAGCGATCGTAATTCAATTGTAAAGGTCGTGCAAAGCACCGATGTTGTTATTTCTATTGTAGGCGGCACTCAACTTACAGATCAGCTCAAGATTGTAGACTCCATTAAAGAAATTGGGATGGTTAGAGTAAGGATTAGAAACCAAACATTATTTTTAGCAATTCTTTTTAGCTGCAACTGAGCCAAGAATTATTAACTTTAATGCAGTGGTTTCTTCCTTAAGAATTTGGGCAAGATATAGATAGAGCCAATCCAGTGGACCAAGAGCTAAGCTTTTACAAAGAAAAGAGAATTGTTAGGAGGGCGATAGAGGCAGCCAACATTCCACAAACTTATATCTGCTACAATTAAAATGTTGGGTGGCCTTACTTTTATCATATCGATCCCTGTGAGCTTCCTCCTCCCCAAGACAAATTTGAAATCTATGGATATGGAAGCACTGAGGTTAAGATAGTAAATGATATCATATTAGAGAATGATGGAGTGTAGATTTGTCTAAATTGATAGATTGTAGAGTTTGATCCAAAATATTAATACAAATTGTCGAATCTATTGTGAAAATCTAATACTACTAGTTTTTTATAGTGTTAATATATGGATTGCTAAAAAACAGTATATTTTGTATCTCAGAACAAGTTCTCCTGGGCTTAGAAAAAGGTATATTACCATGCCATATAGTCTATATATTATTTTATTTATGTTATGAGTTGATTAACCCCTCTGGTCCCCTCCCTAACCCCACCCTCATTGTGGAACTTTCAGAAATCCCTGATTGCAAGGACACCCCTAGTGTAATGACTACCCCCAAGTCTAAAGGGATGCTTGCCCAAGTTAATCCCAACCATTTTGCCAAAAAGAAGAACCCTTTTGCACCTCCTCTTGAAAAAATTGTTGTTGAAGTGCTAGGTGCTAAAGAAATTGCTTTTGATGACTCTTCCTCCTCTTGATCCACGGACTATAAGTGGACTCCAAACAACCCCAATATGAACTTTGCTATCTCTTCTATGTCTTCTTTGAGTTCACCTCCTCCCTCCCCTATTACTTCCCCCCAGAATTGGGATTTACTAGAAATTGTTGAAAAAATTTATGAACTTTGTGGTACCTATAATTGGTAGAATGCCATCATTCATTGGCTACTCACCTAGATTAATATTGCAAAGAATAAAAAGAATAGATTGGAGGTGTTGGCCGAGGCTGACGCTAGAGCTTCCAATTGGGTGATGGAAGATAAAGATGAAAGGTTATGGTTGGTGGCTAATGATCTGGTGGGGGGGCTTGAGAAATGGGATAACTTGGAGGAGGAAATTAAGGCTCTTAGTGATAAATTTGACCGGAGGGAGGAAGGAAGGAGATGGCTAGGGTTGTTGTGAAATTACAGGACAACTAGGAGACTCTTAAGAGGAAACTGAATGAGATGGTGGCTCTCAACAATGAAATGGTGAGAAAAAATTTGGCTTGTCTATAACCTATCTAGGAAGAGATCGATAGAATACATGAGAAGAAGAAGTGCTACTTGGAACTACTAATTCCATGGTCAAGGGTACATCGGATTCCCCAACTATCTCTTGAGGCAAAGGTCCAAAAAAAAGATTATCTTTTCTAAGTAGGTGAGAGTTCTTCGCTAGGATTGGGAAGCTGGAAAAACCCCCATCAAGTAGACCATTAGTTCATGTTTTGGTGTAGGTTTTTTGTGACTTGCAGGAGTAAGTCGAGTTCTAGGGGGGGAGGATGTAGTGCCTCTCCCTGATTCATCCTTTATGAGAGGATGTGTTAAACACTTTTAGATTTGTTCATGTTCATGATGCCTCTTGTTTCACTCTTAATATTGATATTATGTTTGACAATAGTGGATTCATTATGATTGACTCAAAGCTCTACTTTGATTATTGAAGTTAGGACTATGTTGAGCTTTGTGATTATTGCACTATTTAGGACATGTGGTTCATGATTATTCCTTACGGTGATTTATCTTGTGCTAGACATTTCATATTGACAGATGAGACATTATGGTGTTATGTGGTTGACAATATATTTAAGACTTTTATGATGAGGGACTTATAATTGGTGATTTATATGCGCTCACTATGTATGTGAGGTTTATATTTGCTTATGATGATATGATGGTATCATGCTATATGCTAACCTCAGTTCATGATTATATCGGGTAATGATGATGGTGATGATACTATGTTTGGTATGATTGTTTTACTACTATGTTTGTAATAGAGGCAATTTTATACCACTCACCTATGAGTATGGTATGACATTGTGACTCTCTTTCACCTGTTTGATTATTTCATGTTATATATATATATATATATATATATATGTTGTTGTGTGTACATTGATGATTATAGGTTTGTAAGTATTAGACATCGACTCCACCTAGTTTCATAGGTTTGAGTGTGTCTTTAATCCCAATGGCAAGTTGATCGGAGGTGACATGAGATCCTATTCTACACTCTAGGTTTAGTTGGTATCTTATCAGTTTTGGTGTCTTAGCTAGAGTTGCTCTATTGAGCGTCATGTGGTATTTCATGTTAATCTATGTTGGGTTGCCTTGAGGAGTTGTGATTATTAATTTAAACATTTAATCAATTAATTGATTTATATAGTTTATTAATATTAAATTAAAGTAATGGGTGGCATTGATATTTAAATATAGTTTAGGTTATTATTTATTAGTGTTATTTTGTGGATCATAATATTTGACATTTATAATTATGCATGAAAGATTATTTATTTATTATATTTTATATGTATATGGGAGATATTAATGGTATTGAGTTTTAAATTATATTAGCTAAAGTATTTATATTTATTCATACATTTAATTATGTTTTAATTGTTTTTGTATTTATTATTAGTTATTAATTAGTTATTTTTTATTATTGGTTTTTTGTTTGTTATTATTTATTTACTTACTCGTTGTTTTGATTGACCCTTTTAGGAGTTGTGTTTGTGACTTATTATTATTTAATTGTTTATTTATTTATATTATTTTTGTGGTCTAGCATTTATTTGGGTTTTGATTTATTTATTTTGTTTATTAGCTCTTTCTATTTTATTTTTTGGTTAATGGTTTTATTTATTATTTATTATTGTTTAATCTTCTACCCATTTATTTATTTATTTATCATTTACCTTGCTTACCCTCTTTTATTATTGGCTGAGAGATTTAGAGATTGAAATAATATTATTTTATATTATTATTGTATTCATTCTCAAGATGGTTGGTAAGAAATATTATATTTTGGATAATTTTAATTGGTTGGAGAAGTTATCTAATTTTTTTTATTAATTTCTATTTATGGGGAGATTTGAGTTTGTCATGGGGCTTGGCTGGAGAATTTTCTAAATTTTATTGTTGATGAACAATTTTTGTAAATGATTTGGCTTATGGAGTTTTGTCTTGGATTTGGTTGAGGCTGCAATTTTTGTTGGTGGATTAAGGAATTGGCTTGTTGCTTCTACAACAATTTTGCATTCCATAACTTCTATTTTCCAGGTTGGGGATTTTTAATCCTTCTTATGCAATTTGATTTGAAAATATTGTACTCTTTGTGTTTGTGAAAAATATATGGCTAATGTATTTGTTGGGATTTTATTCTTGATTTTGGTTATTGGGAATTTTGGTATTTGGACTCCTATGCTTGTGCATTGCCATGAATGAGCCTATCTTCGTGATGTTGTATGCTTGGTCTTTTGATTGTATTATTCTTTGGGATTTTTAAAGTTTCCATCCTCTTGAGAATACCTATAGTGCTATGTTATGAATATGGAGCTTGGTTTTTGTTTTCTACTACTAGGTGGATCTTGACTTTGTGAAAGAAGTTTGTAATGCCGGAAGGCCCTATGCTTGGTTTTGTAATTTTGATCTATAATCTTGTCTAAGGTCATTTTACGCCTTATTTCATCAAGTTGTCTATGGTTATGTATTTATTTATCTTTTTGCACTTAGCCGATTATCTTAATTTCCATTTCTGAGCTCTGTTTGAATGTGCCATACTAGTGAGTATATGTGCTAAATAATATGTCATATATGTTGTTGTAATGTGTATATGTGCTAGTCTGGTGGACGTATGCATTGATTTGTTCCTTGTATGTGCTAGACTAGGGCTTTATATGCACCACTTTATATTTTGTATGTGTTTTTTTATATTCCAAATGCATTGTAGTTCTGAGTATATGCATGATTCCGGTGTTTATATACACAAATTTTCCATTTGGATGCATTGTTTTGGTTTTTATAAGAGTTGTTCTTTTCTACGTATGCACTGCTTTAATTTATAAATGTACTAATTTGTTGTGTTTAATTTTCTGAGTTCTTTTTGCTTTTTGTTTTGATTTTTGCCAGTCCAAAGGTTGTCTTTGGATTTCCAAAGTATTATGTGATGTTTCTAGATTGGTTTACTTGATCAGAGATTATTCTTTGTGCTATATTGACTTCTGAGCAAGATGGAAATTCCTTGTTGTTGTTGTTTATTGGGCTCATGTCAAGGGTACATTGGATATTGCAAAGTTGGATATATTACGATTTCCATGTTTGCCTCTAACTGGCTAGATTATTGGCATGATGTTATGCATTGTATTGATTACCATTTGATATGAGAACCCTAGATATCCAGGTTGTGTTTTTGAGAGCCCTTGTTTATGAATTTGTGTATGTTATTACATTAAGGTCTAGGTGCATGATAGGGGGAGTGAGCTTCCAAGTGAGTATCAGGGTCATGAGGAATAGATTGCTAGGGAATCCTTGATATACGTGTTAGGGTCTAGAGTGCCTGGAAATCTCATTGGGAGTTTATTGTGTAAATAAGTGATAACTTAATAACTTAATCCTAGGTGGGATGGGTAATAGTGATTCACATTAATAAGATAATAAATTTTTTTGTGGTGCCCCAACTCATGGCCTTGGAGTGCTAGTACATACTTGAGATGAGCTTTGAGAAGGCCTTGGTAATCCAGGCAAACCGAACTCCCTTGATTTCCTTAAAGGTTGAGACAATTCCACATGAGTATCAAAGGTGTCAGGGAAAAGACCCATGTGATAGGGGTAGAGACTTGTGAATATCCTTTCTTTGTGAAGATAGCATCTAATGACACTCTTCTCTACATGTAGGTCCTAGTTCCTTATGCCTTGTTTTGTTGAGAAGCCTCTTAGAGTCTTATGCTTTTGATTTAGCCTTGTGATGTGATTTGGATTATAATTCATGTGGATGTTTTTAATTGAGGTTATTGGTATGTTAATTCCCTTTGTTTCTTAGGTATCAACCTAGATTTAAAGTGTGTATAGGATCTTGTGTGCATGATAGGGGATTGGGCTTCCAAGTGAGTGTCAGGGTGGTGGAGGAGAACCTAGGACTTAGGCTCATAGTCCTTCTATAATTTTGGCTTCTACTGACCTTAGCCAAGTTAGGTTCCTAATAAGGGCTCTAGGAGGGTCCAAGGTGTGTGTGTGATGTTTGATTTGAGTCCAACGTAGGCCTAGTTGAGTTGGTTTTCTTCCTAGGTTTGCACTTTGTGAGTAGGTGATAGTTTGAGTAGTTGAAATGGCGTTATTGATGGTCAATAGTGGCATAAATTGGTGTGATAATTAGAGAGGTTTATAATGGTCTTAGGAATGCTTAAAAAGTCATGAGCAATGACTTGAAATAGGTTTCTTAGTTTGGAAAAGCAAAATGTGGAAAGTTGTAAGAGTTGTCATGACAACTTTTGTCCTAAAGGAGCTTAGCGATGGAGTTAGGGATGGCACAATGCCCTAGAATGCCTTTACACATGGGAAAGACTATTTGCACCTCCTCTTGCATGGTTACCAAGGTTGGAAGTTTTATTTTGTATGATTGACAATCTAAAACTTCTCATTTTCGGACTGTTATCACTGTTCTTTGGTGTGTTCCAGTATCATTTGTTTCATTTCATTCTTTATAGTTAGTGTGAGTTTGTACTTTCAATGTTTTGTTTCCAAACAGCCAGTTTTGGCTTGTAAATAGCAATTTCATGTAAAAATGGTTGCCCCATAGAATTCCTCTATGCTACCATCATGGCCTATTGGGACATGGAAGGAAACCCATTGTAAAATGTAAATATGCAGGGAGGATTTCTGGAAGTGGAGATTAACATGGTCACCACCTTGTTCTAGGTGAGTCCAAGAGCAACCCGGCTAGAGAAGACAAGGTGAAAATTGAGTACATAGTGCAGAGGTGATTACCAAACCTTGGCCAATCCATTTGGGATGATTCATGAGGTCCATAAAGAGTTGCAGTATCAAGGAGAAACCTTGACAAGTCATCTAGATGCCCAATTCTCAAACTTGACCAATCACTGCCGGTTAAAGGCCTAGAAACCCTATCAAACCCTAATTTTTTGGTTAGGGCATTGTACAGCGAGTTGGAAGACCAAAACCAACAAAATATCTTAGGGTTGGGTGAGTGTTTGAATAAAAACAAAACTTGTGGCAGTGTCTTTTGGACTAATTCCCTCAAAACCCTTGAAAACTGGATTTTGGAGTCCTAATAGGGTCTTATTCCTTATAGCCCTATTTCTAGGCAAAATGGTGAAATCGGTAAGAAAGATAGTGAATGAAAATCTCAAGTGGACCCAAATGGAATTCATTCCACGGTAAATGCTACCTCGACACCTCTGCAATATCTCAAACAGTATGGGGGTGAAATTGACAAGTTGTTGTCAAATTAGCAAGATTGAGCATATGGGAAATACTTTGTAATGGTAAGGTTCCTAGTCAAACACTTGTTGCAAACACCTCGAGATTGGCAAAGAGAAAGTCCTAGAAGAGATTGTGAAGGACTTAGAGGTCTTGGAGAATAGCTAGACCTAGAGAGGCTGGTGGAATTGAGCAACACCAACTAGGTGAAGTGTGAGCAAGCTAGGAAGACCCCATCACAGGGTCACGAGGAATAAACTGCTTGGAAATCCTTGAGATAGGTGTCGGGGTCTATACTACTAGGAAATCTGATTGGGAGTTTATTGTGTAAATAAATGACAACCTAATAAATTAATCCTAGGTGAGATGGGTAATAGTGATTAACATTAATGAGATAAGAAATGGTTTTGTGGTGCCCCAAATCATGGCCCTTGAGTGCTAGTATAGACTTGGGTTGAGCTTTGGCAAGGCCTTGTTGATCCAGGCAAACTAAACTCCCTTGATTTCCTCAAATGTTTTGATTAATAAGAAAAATAGGTTTTAAGGACCTGAAACCATTAACAAAGGAGTTTAAAACAGATCATCAAAGAGTATCCAGACCATAAAAGAACAACTTTCAAAATGACTAGCAATAAAGCTAGTAAACAAAAAGGACAACAAAAGAAAGAAACAACAAAACAAAAGAAACCACTGCATAATTATAAAGCCTTCAGGAGGTCCTCCGCCTAAATCACCAGCTGGTTGTAATTGGTTCTACATGAGTATTAAGGGTGTCAGGGAAAATACCCATGTGTCAAAGTAGAGACCCATGGATCTCCCTTCTTTGTGAGGATAACATCTAATGACACTCTTCCCTACATATAGGTCCTAGTTCCTTATGCCTTGTTTTATTGAGAATCTTCTCATATTTTTATGATTTTGATTTAGCCTTGTTATGTGATTTATATTATTATTCATTTGGATGTTTTCAGTTGAGGTTATTGTTATGTTTATGTCCTTTGGTTCTTAGGTACCAACCTAGATCTAAAGTGTGTATAGGATCTTGTGTCATTCTCTATAGCACGGGGGGTGGTTCCTTATGGTTCCACATGGTCGGGTGGTTTGATGATTTCTTCCATTGGGATTTCCCTCTTCATTGGATGTTTGAGTGCGTGGATATGGATTCTCAACTTTTCAACTTGTTCTTCGACTCTTGGAGTAGATTTCATGTATCTATGTAAATGGAAGACATCATTGTAATCATACATAATTTGGATTTTGATATAGTAGGTAAAGACTATGGTTCTTGTAGTAGGAAATGTTGATGTTACTTTTTTAGTTATATAATGTATCTTGGATATCCATTATTTATGTAATTAGAGGTTGAGATTCATGGTTGAATAAAAGATGCCATTTGGATTAGAAATATGTGTATTTAATGTGATTGAATTGAGAATTTTTCTTTAGACTTGTGTGAGATATTCAATTAAAGAATAGAAAATGATTATGCTCTAGAATTCCAATATTTGGAATTATATTTGATGATTGGGAATAAGTGATTAGGAACATTTGGTTTGGTCTAAAATGAACCTATAATATAGAAGTAAATTAGGTTGTAATTGTATATGTACAATGGCTTGTTAAATAGATGTTTACTATGATCTTAGGAGAAATGATCACTAGGAATAATATAGAAAAATATACTCTTATAAGACTTGTTTCGTATCCTAGATTATTGCTATTCTTGTAAATAGAGTTATGGTTGTTTGTTGGAATAGACTATATATTTCTATCATGTGTAATGGCAATGTGAGATATATGTTATATTTGTATGGATTTATCTTCTAGGAAATGAATTAAGTTGATGGGATATACCTCATGTAAATATGATGGCTTAGATTAATGGTTACTTTCCCACAATTTAGTTCCAATAAATTATAAGTTTGTAGGAAGTGATGTTGTAGAGTTTTATGATGTTGTTTATATTATTTAAGTAACATGTTAATTGATGGTGTTGAGATATCCTAGGGAAGGTTGATATAAGTTATGTTAATATTTCCACTTGCGTCCTTATGTCCTTATGGTCCTTTTGAGTTGATTATGTGCATGTTTAGATGATGTATGTAATATTTGAAATCATTTTTAGATAATGTTTATGTTTAATAAAGTTATATGTGTTAATTAGGATTTAAAAAAAGAAAAATTATCTCTATATTTTCTTGTAGTTGGTTAGTTTTCTCTATGGTATTTTAGCAAGCAATACAAAAGAAGCTCTATTTTTCTTGCAAAGAGTAGTGGACCCCAAATCATAGGTTCCTTCACAAGGGACAAATGTGATAGAATTATGTAGTGTGAAATAGGGAATCAAATTTAGAGGAACCTAACTTATTTATGGATCTAGAAGACTGTGTGCTAGAGGAGGAGGAAAATGAAGAAAGGAGTGGAGGAACATTTGTATATATTTCAAGAGAACACAAATACCACTCTGGGGCATATGAAGTACTATATATTCAAATAATATTAGTGACTATTAATAGTAGGGTTATCCATAGCTTCACTAATGGAGGCCTTGTTGCTAAGAGATGACTTGAAAAAATAAATTTGATATAGTAAATAGTAATATTTCTAATGGATTTACCATTTCGTACACCATGATAATTTTCTATACTAATCTCCCTCTTAAGGACCACAAGGTAGGTAATGATTAGTATGATATGGGTTTATATAAAATAACATGGTGTTGCATGCTCAATAGTCACATTCTCTAGAAAAAATCCCATATAATTACCAAACTATAGAGCTTAAGTTTATATTATGTGGAAAGAAAAGTATTATGATGTATTAAAAATAATCTATGGGTAAGATAAATCTTGTTCCTGTGGATATGTAGAAAATAATAAGAAAGAATAGTTTGGTGTTGTTCCTGTGGATATGTAGGAAATAATAAGAAAGAATAGTTTGGTGTTTGATAATTTTTCTCCAAGACTACCACCAAATAGAGATCTCTAATACAATAGAATTGTAACTAGGTTTAAATCCTATTATAAAAATTCCATACTTCCATACAAGATGTCAAAAATAGCAGATTGAAAAGAATATCAAAGAGATTTTAGAGCAGGGTTATGTAAGGACTACTTCCAATCCTTTCACGTCTTTAGTGGTTCTTGTGGAAAAAAATAATGGTAAAATGGAGATGTGTGTTGATTACGTGGAATTAAATAAGAGTACCATCACAATAGATATACAATACCTAAGATAGATGATGTAATATATGAATTATATGTATAAATAGATTTCTCAAAGATAAGTTGAGATGAAGCTATTACTAGATTTATGTGAGAGACGGAGATATTCACAATATAGAATCTAGATGTATTTTAGAGACTTTGAGTTTTTGGTATTTCCCTTTGGACATACAAATTCTCTAATTCATGAAGTAAGTATTTAGCACGCATTTGAGAAAATTTATGTTTTTATCTTTAATGATATTTAATTATAGCAAATATGGCAATAACATTTGAAACACATGGATATAATGCAATAGTTTTAGAATAGTAGTTTTATGCCAAAGATTCCAAATGTGAATTTGGATTGATTTTGTTCTTATATTTAGGACATATTATAAGTGCCAAAAGTGTACAAATGGATCCAAAAAAGAATTATGTTATTATACATTAGTCATCTCTTATTATATTAAAATATTTGATAGAAATGATTTTATTATATAGTTATTATAGGAGGTTTTTGAATGGTTTATCTTAAATTGATACCAATTTAATATATTTGACAAAGAAGGGAAGATTTGAATGTATGAAATCTACTCAAGTAACTTTTGAAACATTTAAAGAGGTAATGAATACATGTCTTAAATTTGTAATTTAAGTTTTAAGTGCCATTTTTTATAAATCATGATGCATTACAAGGAGGTAATGAGGCTGTTGTAACTTAGAGAGGACATCCAATATCATTTGGAAGAAAATGTTGAGTGATTTAGAAAGAATGATACTCTATTTGTAAAAAATAAATTTTGGTCATTATGCATGTGTTGGAAAATTTTAGACAATATCTAGTTTGTGTCTTATTTATTATAAAGACTAATCATAATCCTTTGAAATTGATTTTGAGTGAAAGATATTTGAATGATCTTTAAAAAATAGATAAGTTACAATAATATGGTTTTGACATATGCTATATGAAAGGAAACAAATGTTGTGTTATTTTTCATTAATGATAATATGTTTTTAATAAAACATTTGAAGAACTTGTATAAATATTTGGGAATTTTCGAATAGTATTTTAATGCCAAAGATCTGCAATGTGATTTTAGATTATTATTTTTTAATATTTAAGATGTATATAATAAGTTCCAAAAGTGTGTCTAGAAGAATCCACAAAAGATCCAATCTATTCTATATTGGCCACCTTCTATCATATTAATATGGTAGAGAGGATTCTTTGCATGTCGTAGTTATTATAAGCAATTTGTGCAAGATTTATCTCATTTTATGACACCTTTACTATATTCAACAAACAAGGGAGCCTTTGAATGCATGAAATATACTCAAGTAACCTTTTATACATTTAAAGAGGTAATGATCTCTTGTCCTATACTTTTGATTCCTAATTTTGTATTAGCATTTATTATTAAATATAATATATCATAAGAAGGTATTTGGGTGATTCTAACTCAAAGGGTAAATCTCATATCATTTGAAAGTGAAAAAATGAGTGATTTGGAAAGACGATGCTCTAAATTTATGAAAAGGAAATAATGGTTGTTGTGCTTCTGGATTCATCTATGTATACTTTTATATGATACTCTATCTATTTTTCAAGTTTATATTCAATTATTTAATGATTATTTTTAATTCATAAATATGAAAAATGTTTATTGTAATTGTTATATTTTTATTTTTCTTTTTTGTTCTTATCTATTTCCTTGTTTTAAATTTTCTCATTATTTATGTGTGATTTTTTTCTTTATTTTTCCCAACTTTTATTTTACTGTGTTTATTCTTGTTTTTGTTTTCTATTACTCTTTCTTCATATTTTTTAATTAATACATAAATTAATATATCAATTGAGTTATTGTTAGTAATTAAGTGTAATTTAATTTGATTAGTACTTTTTCTTTAGTTTTTTTCTTCAAATTTTTAGTGTCTCTAGCTTTTACTCTCTTTTCATTTCCTTAATTCTATTTTTTATTTTTACATTTCTCCATTTTGGCTCCATTTTTCATTCCTGTTTAGTTTCCTTCTTTGAAATTTGTCCAATCCTTCCCACCCCTACCATTTCCTTAAATTAACTTGTCTTGGTTGGAAATCTACCTATTTTGTTTATGTTTCTTTCTTATCCTAATGAAAGATCGTGGAGTGTGATTCAAAACATTTTTAATCAAATAAATGTCTATGCAGTTGAATCCACAAGAACAACAACAATTATTATGGATTATAAAAATTTAATATATCTCAAACATTGGTAATTGACACTCTATTGGTTAGATTTCATTATGTTGTCATTGAAGGCAACATGATTTTGGGTTTTGACTTCATATAGTGTACCAACAGGCACTTCACAGACTCTGCACCAGCATCGACACCAACAAGATAGAAGTATTATTTGGACACCGACAGGCCAACATGGTATAGCAAAGGTCATCATTATTAGAGGCCAACACATCTTGGATCCGGCTTCAAAAAACTATTTTAATGCTTATTCATTTATGTTATATGACAAACATGTAAATATGATATTGTAAGCTGACATAAGGCATAAATTTGTATAGGGTATATAGGAGAGATTGATTAGATCATTTTGAATAAGGATAGATATGGGGAATGGATATATGGATGTGATGTAATGCGAAATATATCAGAGAGACTATGTATGTGAGGAATTCATTGTAAGGGTTACTCTAATACTGAGGTTTAGGGTTTTAACCAGAATAGACAGAGCTTAAATTGGAACTATATTCTGGTATAGGAGATGCTATATTAAGTAGTTCACACTTCTTCAGATTGTTGTCTAGATTGTTATGTAGTCAGTGAGGCTCCTATTGTGATGAGGAGTGTGCTCTAGGGTGTAAGCCTTCCTACAAGTGTATATCCATCATATATTGCAATATCTCTTCATATGGCCAGTGAATTAATATTGTGGGTCATAAATCCCACTGTGGTTTTTGCTCTTTGAGGTTTTCCATGTATAAATATGTGTGTTATGTTTCTCATTTATGTGTTTGGCTTATTGGTTGCATTACTTCTTTCAATTCTATTTATACCTATAAACCGGTTGGTGTATGAATGTTTTGTTAAGTCTAAAATCTACTATTCTGGTATAAAATTGATTCACCCTCCCTCTCAGTGTTATTCATTTCTAACAGTTGGTATGAGAGCCTTGTGCCTCAAAGGAAGTTTAACATCTTGAGGAAGATCCTGAAACCAGAATCATTGAATACGGCTTTGGAGAAGCAGCTTGAGATAGCACTTGAAGATTATGATGTTGAAAGGTTGAAGAACTTAAAGCTACAAGATGAGTTGAATTCTACTAAATAATTTATTCTTGTCCTACAAGAGAGACTATCATCTGTTCAAGCTAGGAGAAAGGAACTTTTGCAAAATCGGGATGATGAAGAGAAAAATGCACTTAAGGAACAATGTCAAAAATTGAGTGAGGAGAGCATGGTTATGAAGAATTAAATGAAAGCTATGACTATGAGGATGTCTAAGGAGATTGAGGATAGAAAGAAAAAGGAAGAAAATCTTATTGTATCCCTAAAGAACAAGTTTGAAGAATGTGGTAGGTTGGCTCATGAAAATGAGATATTGAGGACTGGTTTGGTACAATCCTAGAGAAATGAGCAAGATTTTGCGAGACAAATATCAATACTAAGAGATGACTTAACTGCTTCAAGTGAGTACAAAGAAAAATTCAAGGTCATCTCAGCACAGCTTGATGAGTTACTAAAGAGACAGAGGCAAATTGGAGATTCTAGTGGACATGGATTTGAGCAAGGATAGAGTTTCAGTACTACTAATGAAGATCAAAACCATAAGGCACTAGTAAGGCAATCATAAACCATAACCATAAATCCTAAGCCTAAACACAATCCTAACCCTAACCCTAACCCTAATCCTAAACCCTAACCCTAACCCTAACCCTAACCTTGACCTTGGTCCTAACCAGTAACCTAACCCTAACAATGATGCAATATCTATATATAATCCTAACCCTAACCATAATATTAAACTTAACCATAACCCTAACCATGATGAAAATCCAAACCCTAACTATTAACCTAATCCCAAGAATGATGTAAACCCTAACTGTAATCCTAATCCTAACATAACGTTATGATATAAACCCTAACCCTAAACTTATAACTAAACATAATCATAAATCCTAACCACAATCTTAACCCTAACCCTAATCATGATGTAAATCCAAACCCTAACCATTAACCTAACCTAACAATGATGTAAGCCCTAACTATAATCCTAACCCTAACTCTAGCCCTATGATAGGAACCCTAACTCTACACATAATCTTAACCATAACCCTAAATCTTAAGCCTAACCACAATCTTAACGCTAACTGTAACACAAACCATGATGTAAATCCAAACCCTAATCATTAACCTAACCCTAACAATGATGTGAAACCTAACTATAATCCTATTATACCTAACCTATAACCTTAACCCTAACCCTACGATGCAAACTCTAATCGTAGACATAATCCTAACCATATAACTAAAAATTAAGCCTAAACAAAACCTTAACCCTTATCATGATGTAAATCTAAACCCTAACCATTAACCTTGTTAGCCCTATTTCGAAACTAGTCAAAATTTGAACTTTTGAATTAAATTTATCACTTGGCTTATCAAATACCTATGTTTCTTAATAATATTCAAGATTGATTGTCATATAGTTTCATTCAAAAAGACTTATTGAGTCAAATGTTGATGGTCGTCATATGTCAACAAGTTTGTATAAGTTCACAAGTTCAATCACCGAATGGAAGAGCTAGCTATCACGATTTATATATCACCAAGTTGGCCAAGTTTTGAAAGATGTCGATATATTCAATCTCTTGGAATTATCCATAAGTTGGGTCACTTTACAAAGAGACTGACAAGAATGCAGACCAGTCAAAATGATCAAGTTAGAAAATTGATGCACTGACTCAAGTTGGAGGTGAATGAGCATGAATGGTTACAAAAATAAATGCCTTAGTCTTCAAAGTTACCATACAATTATCTATCGGCAAGTTATGTTGGTTTCCAAAGTGATCAAAATGATCTTGACTCATAACTCAGTGAGAAGTTTTTTTAGAACTCCATTAATTAACTCATCGGTAAGTTATGAAAGTTACCAAAATGCTACATCAATCAACATCGTCAACAAGTTGGCCAATTTTATAAAGAAACCAATAAGTTGTAGAGGAGCCCCTATCAATAAGTTGTATCCACCATTTCACAAAGCTTACAAAGTACTTAAAAAGCATTGATATACTCCACTTCGTTATTCACTTCTAAGTGAATTGTTTTAGTTTTGAAAGACGTCAATGCATTACAAGTATGAAGGGTTAGTTATTATTAACTTATACATTGGGGACTTTCTCAATTTCAAAATTTGTCGAAAGTTCAATTCATTAACCTCATGGGCAAGTTGTTTCAGTTTCCAAAGAAGTCGATGAAGTAGTTATTATAACTACCTTTTTATAACTGCCAATCAACTCGATATGCATAGAAAGAATTTGGCGAATGGCTTAAGAAACTTAAAGTCAAATGACATTGGCATTCATAAAGCCGATTGAGCCATTATTTTCCATCTTCCCTACCTGAGTCAAAGTGGGAGATGCATGCAAAAAAAATTGATTTACTGACCAAATGCCTTGAATGAATGCTATCTCATGAATGCCAATATTGCATTAGAAACAAAATCAAATGAAAGGAACGTCGATTTTTTGTGCTACTTAGCAAAGGTGTCGATATATGTTATGGATGGTAGTTGGACCGCCAATGGCTAAAAGAAGGTAGTTATTGTAACTACCTTAAAAGAACAAACAAAATGAAATAACCACAGGGAATAGACAAATGGATTTGTTGAAATGAATTTAGAAACTTCAAAGTAAATACAATCAGCAAGGGTATAGCCAATTTTGCATCTTTTTGTGGAATGCTTCGAAGCGATGTCACCTCATGAAATGTTTGTCGGGGTGCTTCAAAAGAGATATAATCTCATGCATTGTAAAGACTTGAAGGTTCGCACATAATAGATTTGTTGAAAAGGCTTTAAAAATTTTCAAGCAAACTGTGCCAAAGTTCTCCATGTATATGTAGAATGAGTGATCCTGAACATGTTATGGATTGTTAATCCCAACCAGTGCTAAGAGGGGAGGGATGAATCGACACTTTACCAGTTTTGTAGAATTGAAACTTTTAACTCAAGTTTGGGCTAACTTAATACTCATCAATATAAATAATTACTGTAGAAGAATATGCATGCATGAAAAGATACACTGTGACACCAAGATTTATCTCATGGAAACCCAAATGGGAGAAAACCACGGTGTGAGTAGGAACTCACAAAATTGGTACTCTTCTGGAGTATGCCCAGTGAAGAACCAACCCTGTTAGGAGATTACAAAGACACTGTTAAGTGCCACCCAGTTAAGGGATTTTATTTAAGGCCTATCAGTACCTTTAGCCTGTTAAAGGTATCCTAGTTAAAGGACTTAGGAACATCAATTAAGATGTCACCCAGTTAAGGGATTTTACAAAGGGACCTGTCAAAGTCCACTCGATTAAGGGATTTGAGTTGCAATGGTTAGAAAGAAACAAAAAGATGATCTGTTGGAGTAGCTTCTGATAGCTTATTCATATCACAATGAAAAACATCCTCTATCCATACCAGTTGTGTCTACTCTACACAACACCAATTTTCTTCTTATACCTTTGGCTCTATACTCTAGCGGTTTTCTGATCCTTGGCTCTACACTATGTCAGTCCTCTTACCCTCGGCTCTGCAGTTTTTCGGTCTACCTCATACACTCTCTACTCTGCTAAATCTTTTATAACTTCCTCACACTCTACTTTGCACTTTTTGGATCACCTTGCACATGATCTATACTTTGCATATTTTACAATCAAGAATATTTTGAACGAACTCAAAATACTTTATACATTCTTTGCCATCACCTTTAGGTGTTTCCTTAATCAGTGCAATCACTGATTTTGGTAGATTTAGAATTCAAATCTTCCCACTCTTTCTCTGCACACTATGCAATAATTCCGCCAACTACTCAACCAATTTTTCCACTAGATCCCCCCAAAATAGTGACTTCTGGGTCGGGTTCGGTCCTATAAACGTGAACAAGAAAATCCGAAAGTAATCATGGCTTAATTGCATGATGACTAAAGTTAACTTCACCAACCTTTAGTTTTGCGTAGACACAAGCTCACCAACTCACCTTTTTCCACTGCAACTCAATATCCAATCATCACTCCAAGATTTATGGTGATCACCTATATTCCTTCTCCCTCACTGGTGTACTGGTATACCACTGTGCTCTACATTACTGGCTCATCCTTTGATTGTCAGTTTGTTGTGCTTACATCAAGTCTCTTTTCCTATTTTCCAATGAGGTTTAGGTTTACATACAACCTCAAGACTTCTTGCCTAAGTCACCTTTTGTGACTTCGTCGTCATCAGAATGACAAACCTGAAGATCTAACCTCAACACTGATCTTCTTGAGTGACAAATCAGTTAGCTTAGTTTGTCTTCCCTTCAGCTGATTTGAACCTTGGTCATCTATCTCTTATGATGTTTCCATGTGTTTACAAGTCATCACTTTTACTACTGAAATACACCACTCCACCAGTCAATGTTAGACATCAATGACAAATCTCAATGCATATACCAGTTCTCTAGATTAACCGGTTTTCTCAATGCCAACAATGGACTTGAATCAAAGTAGTGGCTACAAGGATATCAGTTTTGGTTCATTGCATATTCTTGTAAAATGACTTTATCATAGTCAAAACACTAGAATCATTTGACAAGAACTAGTTAAAGAAGATCATCTTACAAAATGCAATGATGATTAGAATTTGTAGTAAATTGATTCATTGAATCAATTTCGGAAACATTCAAATTGATGCGAATCATGGCTATATCAAGTTGGATTTTTTGACCTTTCCCAGTGTTCCCCCAAGCCATCTGATATACATGCAAGATGTGCAATCACAGACATGGTACATGAACTATTCCACACAATACCTAAAAGGAATGTGTTTGGATGCAAATGCCATAATATGAACAAAGCATTCTAAGTTGTTTAATAAAGAGCTTCAAGGAACACAATTGAACAAAAGTGCTAATGGGTTCCATGAGAAAGGATGGATTTGAAGATAAGAAACATTTGAGTATTTGCACCATGTCAAGGGGAGGAAGAACTTTATTGAAATGGATCAAAACTATTATACCAAGATTTTTGTTGAATCCCATTATTGCATCTGAAATATTTTTGATTGACATAGGTTTGGTTAAAAGTTGATAAATTTATTGCACTAACACATGGGGTTTGCTTATTTGGTTCCTATAGGGTACATGATAAAATATGAATTGCAGATTACACCTCAAAATATCATTTGAATTGGATCTAGAGAATTTTGATGAATTGTAATGATATCCCACATCAAGAATCAGGTGGAGGAACTCCCTATGCAAAGAATGTTTAACATATGCAATTAGATTTGAATTCCTTGAAGTTAGAAAGATGTGTGTCTTTTGTTCTCTAATGGCTAGATCGTGAAATGATTACAAAGGAAAATGGAAGAGATGAAGATGAAGATAGGAGATGTAACTTTCATAACTCATGACATGGTTTTTCAGTGTAATCAAAAGTGTAAAAGTTTCCTATGTTACTTATTGTAGCCACAAGTTAGAATTTGAAATTCATTTTGTAAAAGTTAGGTAAATCCTAACTTATTTGTAAAGAGTTATTTATCCTAAGTGGTTAGACTAAGCAGTTGCGGGGTAGTTATTTTAAGTGCCAAAGTTGGGTAACTTTACTCTAAGTAACTGTTTTTCCAAAAAGAAAGTTAGTTGTTTCAAGTTGGTGAACTTAAAGAGTTAGTTATTCTAAGTAGTTATAAAAGTTGTTAAGGTAGTTACCTTAAGTGGTTACTAACCTCATTTATCTATACTTATTTTTAATTCAATCATAGGGGAGACTATTACAGAAGGGGAGATGCTGGAGAACTTTTCGATTTTACATTTTGTACTCAAAGCTTTTGAACTTGTATACTTTTAAAATAATAATCAAGAATGCATTTAATTCACATGTCTTGAATATACTTCTCAATTATTGTTATCAATATCTCATATGTTAAATTGATAATTCATTTATGTACTTGTGCAATCTATTGATCTATAGTTCAAATGATATGTATATGATGAAACACAATCATACCTTGGTATCTTGGTTTGAATGTGATAAGATAACCTGTTTACTTGTAGGTTGAGATTTGTTATCCTCCTTTTGTCTTTACATATCAAACATATTTTGTGCTCAAACCCCCTTGTAATAGTTATCAATTGTGGAATCTCAGTGTGTATTCATATGCCTGTTATTGGGAATTTTGTTATCTACTTTTATTAGTTTTGTGTTTTCCTTCCTTTATGTACTTTCAGGTTAAAAGTACACAAAAATCCAAAAAAAAATCCCCCCATCATACGAGGGAGCTACCCGTCTCAAATGCAGAGGAAGATTGTGGCCTCACCAAAATCTCTCCAACTGTTGGGACGGTTGTCACTGCTCTTCAAGCGAATAGGGTCAAGTTTGAAGGAGAAGTCATAGTGACAAATCTCTTTACGAATACATTTTTGGCGACTCTGCTAGGGAGAGAAATACCAGTGTATTTTGTTCCTCAGAAATTTCAAGGTATTTTCTTCAAAATGAAGGTTGGCGACTCTATCTGAAAGATAGAATTCAGAACAATAATTTGGTACAAAGGAAAGTTGGAAAGTGATAGTGAAAGTGACGATGAAGACTATTTATATCAAAAGAAGAAAGTTCCTGATGAGCCCATGCAAGTTGAATTATTGAAGAGCTTTTATCGTGGCATGCAGTTTACTCTTGATAAGATTCATCCCTCTTTATGTCAAGTGTTGCAAGATATTGAAGAAAAGCATGGAAAAGAGATTGGTTTTCTTGCTTGTGATCATTTACCTAAATCAACAACAATCAAGAAAGATGAAGACAAAAGTGATCTTTCTCCTGTACTAGTTGCTCAACAAAATCAAAGTCTTGATAATCCTAAACAATTCAACTTCTTGAAGAGTTTATATAGCAGAAAGAAAGTTGATCCTCGTAAAATTAATCCTTCTCTACTCTAGAATTTGCAAAATATTGAGGAAAAAGATGGAAGAGACAACCAAATTCTTTCTCGTGATTCTATTCTTGAATCAACAATGGATAATAATGATGATTCTCATTCTCCTCCACCTATTTCTGAACAAAATCAGATTCTCAATTATTCACATATCAAGTTTTTGAAAATATTCTATGGAAATAGGAAACTTGATCATGACAAAGTGCATCCTTCTCTTCTTCAAACATTGCAAGAGATTGAGCAAAAAGATGAGGGAAAGAATTATTTTCTTAATGATGAACACATTCCAGATGAAATATTTTTTGATCCAAGTTTTGAAAATGACCCACCACAATATGCATGTGTCAAGGAAGATGAAGCTATATCAGCTCATAAGGATACATGTCAAAAGAAAGTTCAAGATAAAGTGAGTGAGGAAGAAAAAGAAGATCACATCCATGGATACCAAATTGTGTCACGTTTCAGGCTAACTAATCAGCACAAGTGAATTTAAGTAATTCTAACTAAAAATTAATTTTATTCAAACATATGGTCTATATAGATTCATTATAGCTAAGCTATATGTGGACCAAAACTTTTCCAATTGGAAGTGTGTACTAAATGTATGTTTTATACCACTTTGGGTCTAATTGCAAAAAAAAAAAAAAAAACTCGATGTTTTAACAACTCCTACTCTTAATAATAATATTTTTTTTGAAATGTAAAAAAACAATTTTATATATCTATAAGTGAATTTTCAAAAATATATATCTTTTAATATTTTAATTACTTTTTTATATTTTATATTTTATTTTTATTGAAAGTAGGTCATCAGCACTAAAATATAAGGTTGATTATCTTGTCAAGGAAAAATACTAAAATTTATTTAAAAGTTTTGAAAAAAAAATGATGCAGTAGAGAAAGGAATGTATGTCTAGATGATATAATTCTTTTCTAATTTGGATAAATAATTAAGAAAAAAACTGGTGGCAATTGGAAAGAGTTATATTTCAGCATATGCAGCTTTTTAAATTTATTGAAAAATATATAAAATAGTAAAAAATATATCCATGCACTAAAGTTTCAAGTTATCAATATACACAGAAAAATGATTAAAAAAAGTAAAATTTACTAATTAAAGTATGGTGGCTTGTGTAACTTCAATTTCAGCATTTTATCAGCATTTAAATTATGGTGTTTACTTTATAAAAAAACTACATTCAAATAATTTTTTAAAATTTTGCTAAAATTATAAACAAAAAATAGACAAAAGAAGATAAATTTAATTAGTTTACACCATTTCAAAATTCAAAACATGTCTTTCAATTTCTATTGATTTACTTTAAAAATTTGAATCAACATTGACCATTTTCTTTATAAAAGTGTGACATGACTTTGTACTTATTAATCTGAAAACAAGGAGCTTGAATAAAAGGTATCAAATACTTTCTAGGCATGTGTGCAACCCAAGAATGAAGAGAATGGTGAAGAAGAGATGCATAAAGATGAGTCTCAAGTAGTCTTTATTCCCAGTTGGTTTCTCAATGCTTCAGATGATGGCTTTCTTTGTGGATAAGACATTCGTATTATTTCATCATCAATTAATGGAGATGACAGTAGTATTGATGAGGTCAAAGTTTTAGTAAATTCTGAGAAACTTTGTACTACCTTAACCAGTGGAGAGATAACCATAAATGAAACTTTGCAGATATCTACTTTTCCTTCAGAATTGGAGACCTTTACTTTTGAAGATTTTGATGATCTTCCATATCAGCCCTAAGTGAAAGAAGATGAACCATCGAGCATCCACTCTTTATCATACGTGCCACTTGAGTATGAATTTTTGGAATTTCATGAAGGGTGTGATGAAGAGGAATCATTGGGACAAAATAAAATAAAAAGCTATGCAAATATCTATGAATAGGTTGAAGATGAAAACTATGAAGATATCTTAGCAAATGTCCCTATCTTGATGGAAAAAAAATCTAGAAGTGTGGTGTCTTCTTCAATTTGGCATTCCATGGATAAAGAACTCTTTTAAGTATTCCTCACAGAAGAAAATGAAAATGTCATCACATAAGACGATCCAATGGTCCTAGAAGTTGATTTTCAAACATCAAATTCAATATTTGCATTGACAAAAGTTTCTTCATATCACAAACTATATAAATGTTGTCCAATTCGTGGGTTAATATCTTCCAATCCAAATCATCAAAAGGATTCTTAGATGGAGAAATTTGATATGCTTAACATAATGCAAAACCACATAATCAATATAGTAGAAATTGGTACCCAAATCTTTCAAGAAAGCTCAATGATTTATGATGAGATATGGTCACTCGGCTTGTTCAAAATTCCTCCACATCTCACATTTGTCAATGTTGCCAACCTACTAAGCTTACAGGTGTTACATGGATGCACACCACTTTTCCACAAAGGTACCTATTTCTCTCAGCCCATGAATGGTTTTGTATGACCATCCTAGAGAAATTTGAGGTAGGATTTGCCTACCATGTACATATTTAGTAAGAAGTTTTGTTTGTGTTTGTCCCATTTTTTATGTGTGTTTGGTCTCTCCAGTTTGTCTCCTTTGTCTCTTCTCATTGACTCTGTTGCCCATTGAATAACACACTGATCTCAAATCAAGGTCATGGGTTCATGTTGTATGCCTTATATTCCTTGTCCCTAGTGAGAGCCAACTGTTAGCCCTATTTCTAAACTAGTCACAATTTGAACTTTTGAATTAAATTTATCACTTGGCTAGTCAAATACCTATGTTTCTTAAGAATATTCAAGATTGGTTGTCATATAGTTTCATTCAAAAAGACTTTTTGAGTAAAACGTTGATGGTCATCATTTGTCGACAAGTTTGTATAAGTTCACAAGTTCAATCACCGAATGGAAGAGCTAGCTATCACGATTTATATATCAGCAAGTTGGCCAAGTTTTGAAAGATGCTGATATGTTCAATCTCCTAGCATTATCTATAAGTTGGGTCACTTTACAAAGAGACTGACGAGAATGCAAACCAGTCAAAATGGTCAAGTTGGAGGTGAGTGAGCATGAATGGTTACAAAAATCAATGCCTTAGTCTTCAAAGTTTTCATACGATGATTTATCGATGTGTTATGTTAGTTTCCAAAGTGAACAACATGATCAACTCATAACTCAATGAGAAATTATTTTAGAACTCCATTCATTAACTCATCAGTAAGTTATGAAAGTTACTAAAATGCTACATCAATTAACATCATCGGAAAGTTGGCCAAGTTTATAAAGAAAGCAATAAGTTGTAGAGGAGTCCCTATTAATATGTTGTATCAGCCATTTCACAAAGCTTCCAAAGTATTTAAAATGCACCAATATACTCCACTTGGTTATTCGCTTGTAAGTGAATTCTTTTAGTTTTTAAATACGCCGATACATTACAAGTATGAAGGGTTAGTTATTATTAACTTATACATTGGGGACTTTCTCAATTTCAAAAGTGATCGAAAGATCAATTCATTAACGTCATGGGCAAGTTGTTTCAGTTTCCAAAGAAGTCGATGAAGTAGTTATTATAACTACCATTTTATAACTCCCAATCAATTTGATATGCATAAAAATAATATGGTGAATGGCTTAAGAAACTTAAAGTCACATGCAATTGGCATTCATAAAGCTGATTGAGCCATTATTTTCCATCTTCCCTGCCTGAGTCAAAGTGGGAGATGCATGCAACACAAAATGATTTATTTATCAAATGTTTTGAATGAATGATATCTCATGAATGCCAAGATTGTGCCAAAAACAAAATCAAATGAAAGGAACGTCGGTGTTTTGTGCTACTTAGCAAAGGTGTCGATATATGTTGTGGATGATAGTTGGACCGCCAATGGCTAAAATAAGGTAGTTATTATAACTATCTTAACCACAAACAAAATGCAATGATCATGGGGAATAGACAAATGGATTTGTTGAAATGAATTTAGAAAATTCAAAATAAATACAATCAGCAAGGATATAGCTGATTTTTGCATCTTTTGGTGGAATGCTTCAAAGCGATGTCACCTCACAGAATGTTTGACAGAGTGCTTCAAAAGAGATGTAATCTCATGCATTGTAAAGACTTCAAAGTTCTCCATGTCTATGTAGAATGGGTTCTCCTAAACAGGTTATGGACGTGCATCAAAGCAACTGCTACAAGGATATCAATTTTGGTTCATTGCATATTCTTGTAAAATGACTAATCATAGTCAAAACACTAAAATCATTTGACAAGAATGAGTTAAAGAAGGTAATCTTACCAAATGTAATGATGATTACAATTTGTAGTAAATCTATTCATTGAATCAATTTCAAAAACATTCAAATCGATGCAAATCATGGCTATATCAAGCTGCAGTTTTCAACTTTTCCCAGTGTTCCCCCAGCCATACTGATATGTATGCGAGATGTGCAATCACAAACATGGCACATGAAATATTTGTTACTACTTATCAAGTTGCCATTAGTTTTATATTCAAAGTCATACTATACATTCTAGTCAGTTAGCACTATCGAATCATGCAGTCAGTACACAAAGAGAAGTCGGTATGCACAGTCTAGTCGGTTACAGAGGAAAGCAGTCACAGAATGCAGTATACACTAAGCTGTCTACAGAGTATCTTTTTGAGACTACCGAGCAGTAAAGATGACACACTGAGTTGACATACACCAAGTGAAACATGTTACCAGATACATTGAACCTGGACATGCATATGAAAATGTGTTACAAGATCGAGGCACATCTAACCATTATTACATTGGAAATTGCACCAGAAGATTGTATGAGATTACAAGGATAATCTAACCAATGAAATATTTTGTATAGTTATTCATTTGATAAATCTTGTTTGTAAGATCAAAGCAATGAATTGGATCACCATTTTAAGAGATCTATTTATACAGCATGAGTTAAGAGCAAGGTGTGTGCATGTATGAATGAAGGAAGACTATTACAGAGACACAGAGGTCATTGAGAAGGTTTTCAGAGAACAGTCAAAGAACAGAGTAAATAGAAGGGTTTACCAAGTTACTATATGGGTTACCGAGGTATGCTATAAGCAAGGTAATCTTATTCTGAGCATATAGAATCTTCTATAATATTTGAGATGTAAAGTTGCAGATATTTGTAATAATTTTATTGTAATATTGTGAAGATTGAAAGAGAAATCTTTAATAGGGTAAAAGACTCTAACCAAGTCTATAAATTGTAAAGCCTCTAACCAGGTGCAACATTCAAAATAAATGTTGTAAAATCCTTTAGCAAGGTAGATCTAATAGGGTAAGCTATCAGAAATAGCTAAATGTAGCTCTAACCAAGCATTCTTTATTATTGTAGTAGTGAAGTTGTGGGTGCCATCCCCACCATAGTTTTTCTCTCTAACCAAGAGTTTCTGTGTAACCAAAATATATGTGTTATGTAGTGAATCATGTATGATTGTTACCTATGTGTTTTAACTTTATTTTATGTTACTGCACTATTCTGTTTATGCATAACAGTAAGGTTATTATTCAAGAAAAGTTTTGGAGTACTGATTCACCCCTCCCCTCTCAGTACATTAGCTTTCCATATTAGGCCTAACAATTGGTATCAGAGCTTGAATCTTGGAAAAGGGTTTAACTACCTAAAGAGAAAGATCTTATCAATAGAAGGCTATAAACAATCTTGTAGGATTGTATATCTGCAAGAAGAGCTAGATCATGCAAATCAAGTGATCGTAGACATGCAAAGGCAAATGCAAAAATCTCTGAAAGTAAGAAGAAGATTATCTGATGACTTGCAGGATTCTGAAGAGTTAATGGAACAAATTGAGACATCATCTGAGAATAGTATATCTGAAGAAACTAAAGAAATGATTGGAGTATTGAAAGAAAAGAACAAAACATTGGTTGATCAACTAAAAGCAATGAAAAGAGAACATGAACATTTCAGTACACAGATGACTGAAAATCTAGATGCATTGAGGATAGCAGAGGATCTACAAAGAGAGAAACAACAACTTGAAGTCTTAGTATCTAATAAAAATGATGAAATCATAAGGTTAACTGGGATTCAACAAAATATGACAGATCAACTAGGTTATGCACATCATGAAGCAATTCTGAAGAATGATGAGAATCAAGCATTAAAACTTGAAGTATCAAGGTTGACTGATGAACTTGAAATAGAGAAGAAATCCAAAGAAACATTGAAGAAGAGTTATGAAGCATCAAAGATGTTGGATGAGCAACTGAATACAAGAAGACCCAACAAAGATGCAGGACTTGGTTACAAAGGAAAAGAATCTACCGAGAAAGGAATTCATACTACCAAGAGAGGAGAATCATCAAAGCAAGCTGGAAATAGGAATAAAATCAAAAGGAAGAAGCCTATTTGCTACTACTGTGGAAATCAAGGTCATACTGCCAACATATGCCAGATCAGAAAAGGTAAGAAATCGAATATCACTAAGTCAAATGATTATTGTTGCAATTGCAATAAATATGGTCACACATCTAATCAATGTAGGACAAAGTCTGTTAATAACTATCAGAAGGCAAAATTCAAAGGGATTTGTAAAATCTGCAATAGATATGGACATAGTACTGAGAAGTACTGGCTTAAACAAAAGAACCACATGTGGTCTACACATCAAGAAAACACTAGAGGTTACCGAACTCACACAAATCCTTACCGACAATATGCAGCAGTACCATGGGATTACAATACAAGGATATGGTGCGAATGTTGTAGAAGGTATGGACACATTAGTTCCAATTGTTTTATAAGGTTTGGAATGAACAACCAAATATCATGGAGAAATCCTGGTAGGGCATGTTTTCATTGTCACAAAGCTGGACATTTAGCTAAAGATTGTAGAGATCAACCTAGAGGAGACACTGAAGAGATAAAAGAAAAATTCAAGATGATTTAGAAAAAGAAGGAAATCATGTCAGATGAAGAAAGCACCTTACCTACCGAGTTAGGTGCACCTATTCCAAATTAATCAGAAAAGGTATGAAGGGACTCCATTCTTTGAAGGTTAAAATCATAACAGTTCCTATTCTAGTATGTACTAAATTCAAAATCTGCATAGTTAAGATGCATTAGTAGGTTTGAAATTCTATCAAAATTACTTTATAGGAAACATGTCAAGTCGCTGAATATAGGAAGCCTATCAAATCGGTAAACAAGGAAATTTGGTTACTCGGTTAAAATGAAAGAAAAGACAGTAAATTAGTTAAAGGTAAACTGAGTCCATTTAATGTTTTGACCTAACCCGCACGGGGCCCGATAAGGTATTTTGTGTACTTAAAGTTATTTTTTCGGTCATTTTCATTCACTAAGTTTTCAAGAGAGAATAGCAGAGCAAATCAAGGCGATCAAACTTCATTCAGAAGCGAATCCAAGGTATTTACATCAAATCTCACCACACTGTTAAGTTGGTTTTCTGATCTTGTCAAATTGCTATTATCTACCGAGTGTGAAGCGTCTGCTATTTGTAAACCATCAAACCCTAAGGATAGTTTGCTAAGTTTTATCTGGAATTTACAAATGGCACCCAAGATCCAAGATCTCATAGTTGTCAAGAATGTGGAGAAGCCCTCACTGAAATACACTTTGACTCCTAAAGTCGCCTCTAAACCGGATGACAAAACTGCCTTTTTACTCATCCGGGATCAAGTCTTGTTAGTTGAAGATGTTAGATTCTTCACCAAATGCCATGTTGAAGAACTCGGTCATGTTGAGATTAGTGACACATATGATGAGCTATGTACCGATGGAAAAATGGATAGCAAGTATGAGCATATCAAAATCAAGGGATTAACTGAAACCCTAGCCTATCCCTGTTTGTTCAAACCCCAGTGGGTTAAGTTTGTTTTAAGTAGAGCTATTGATGATTTTATGTGGCTAGAGGAGCAACCATTCAAAATCACTAAGGAAATCATTCATGTGATCACCGGGTATCCTATCTATGATCATGCATGAGCACAGAAAATGATATCACAGAAGGAGTTAATAAGTTTAACTGGAGTAGAATATGATTACCGAGGACTGAAACTGAATAATGTCACTAATGCAGAACTTAAATTTGCAATTAAAGTAATTGGTTACTATTTCTTCCAATCAGCAAGGGAAAATAGTGTACCCTGTGCAGCAGTTGACTTAGCCTATAAAATAGTGAAAAATGGAATGAAATTTGATTTATGTGAAGTGCTACTAAAGAACTTGTTTGAGAACTTGAACACAATAAGGAAGCTGAAAAAGAACAACTCGGCAAATACATTGAAGTTTGGTTCACTTCTTGTATGCATATTTTTCTACTTTGAGAAGTTCTTTCCCTCAGTCAGTAAAGTAGTTTGGGAGCTACATCGACCTATCACCCATCAAATTAATGACTTCATCAAGAGATTGGGAAATAATTTTAATGATATCATAGATGACTACTTCAGAAAATTTCAAGAAAAGATGCACAACAGGTACTGAATTCCACCACAGCTGGTAGAGAAATATAAGGATGATATATGTTTTGAGGTAGACACCGATTACTACTATGTGAATGTTGTAGAACCAAGGACTCAATCTTTGCCACCAATGGGTTATGAGATTGACTATGATATCACTCAATAGCAAATTGATGCATATCTCACACTGCCAAGGCATGCTACTGAACTGAGATATGGAACTTATGAAGAAGTGAAGGAAAAAATGAAAATGAGCATTGTAGTACCTAAAGCTACAAGAAAGGCTACAAAGATGATAAAGGTTTTATCTGAGAAATTCAGAGAAGAATCCTCCTCTACACCTATCAAAGGCACTCTTTCCATTACCAAAGAGGAATCAGAAGCTCAAGAGGCAGCAATAACATTGAGTACCAAGTTGCCTAAGGGTAAAGTGTTAAAAAGAAAGAACCTGGACACTTCAAAGGCCCTACCGACTCCACCAACAAAGAGACCTAACACTAGAGCATTGGTTGCATCACCGAGTAAGAAACAAAAGAGTGTTACTATTCCCAAGGTAACCAAGACCTACAAGAAATCTACTCGGAGACTCATTTTGGCAAAAGAGTCTAGTGATATAGAATCAGAAGATGCCAACAAATTCCAGATTGTAAAGAGCAAAAAGGTAAATATTCATAGTGTTGAAAACTTTTGTGCCAATCTTAAGGAATATGGTGGATTTGCAGGATTTAGATATGTCAAGTATGAGACTAGGAATAATGATGAGAAGTGACAAATTGAAGAAGCTGTCATTTGCACACTTCTAAAGTTTCAGCTAGCTCCATTAGAACTAGTAAAGTCACTTCCGAGTGAGTTGTACTTACATATAGATAACAGGTGTAAATATGCAATGGACTCAAAGAAACAAACTAGAGAACGAAGTCTAGTCCATCTATTTCCTGATATGCTTGTAGCAGAAATAAAGGAGCATTTGACAGCCTACAATTCTAAATTTCTTGTCAAACAGAGAGCCTTAAAATTGATGAATGGGCTATATATTAATGTAGAAAATGAAACAAAAGCCAAGTGGCAGGAAATCTTCAAACTAAAGGATATCGGTGAACAATCTCAAGTTGAAAATGTTGATGTCACCGAACAAGATCCTAATGTCACCAAGAAAGGTCCTGATGCTACCGAGCAAGACCTGACTGACACTATTCAAATTGATGAAGATGTCATGGATGCAGAAGCACCGAAGTAGGAATGATAGAAGGCACTACCTATGCAAAACTTGTATCTAGTGAGTCTGTTTTAGAACAAGTTTAGCCTTATCTACCGGTCAAGCCACTTGTCTCTACCAAAGCTCCTAAAGATACAACACAAGGCACCAAAGGTCACCAGTCTAAAGCAGTAGAAGGTACAACTCAAGAAATGACCTCTCAAGCACCATCAAGCACTGAAAATGTTACAACTGAGACCCCCAGTACCGAGACACCCAAGGACACCACAATGGCTACAGGAACCGACAAAGTGTTGCCTCTACCGAGCAACCTATCGAGGGTCAGCAAGCCTCACAAGCAATTGTCTTGGTACAATTGACCAAAGGTAAAGAGAAGAAGGTGAAAAAGCATAGTTTTAAAGTTGATTTAACTAAACCGATAGTGTTGCCCAATGTGGATATTTCAAAATTAAAAGGGCAAGCACTCATTGATTTTGGTGAACTATGCAAAGCAAAGGCTAAACAAGAAAAACAAATGGCCATTCAAAAGAAGAATAAAGTACTACAGAAGATGAAGACACTGCTAACAAAAATGCTACCATCAACTACAGTGTCAACTGATGCAGCCATCCACATTCAACTGGATGAACTCCTTACTCAAATAGAAACATCTGGAGTTGATGCATCTGAGTACTTGAGAAAGCTAAAAGACAAAGAGCTTACTACAAAAATGATTGAAGAGGTACAAAAAGCTCTAGCTATTGGAAAAGTCAAGCTTGTCAAATTCATTGTTGAGTTGTCCCCTCAACTCAAGCATATTCTTTATTTATTTCAGAAACTTTGTACATTTTCCTTATTTATTAAAGATATCAAGAATAAAATTGATGCAATTGAGAAAGAGATCACTGATCTCTTAAATAAGTTGACCACAGAGCCCAATTTTGTTCAGAATTTTTATACCAAGCTTCAACAGCTCATGGCTCAATAGTTAGAACTCAGAAATGAAGAGCATAAGATCAGGATGGATATAATGACCCTCCAGACATTATTCCTTCCTCATCTCTCATCAGTTCAGGAACAGATTACCAAAGCTACCCGCCTATCTACTACACAAGAGGGAAGCACTCTTGATGGCTTAATATCACTATTGGCTGATATTCAAGCACAAAATTCTTTAATGGAAAGTGTAAAGGATGCACTCTCAATCGTACTCACCGATGCTCGGAAGAAGTATAAATCTATTTTTGATCAGTTACTGCCCCCGGATGGCAATTAAGTTTTTAATGTTTGTCAAAAAAGGGGAGTAATACTACATAAGGGGAGTAATATACTATATTTAGGGAGTGATATAGTTTTGATAATACAATTTTGAGTATTGTATATAGGGGAGTATATACAATGTATGCAAAGCAAGCAGAGCACACAAGCATAGAACTGAGCATGAAAAATTAGAGTTATGTATAGAATAATGATAAGGGGAGTATATCTGAATATACTATTTCATTGACTATTGTATTTACTGTCAAGTATAGTCATTTTGCAAGTATATAGATTTTTGAGTTATGACTTTGAAAGTAGTTTTTGTCAAACATCTCAACTAATGTCAAAAGGGGAGATTGTTACTACTTATCAACTTGCCATTAGTTTTATATTCAAAGTCATACTATACATTCTAGTCAGTTAGCACTACTGAATCATGCAGTCGGTACACACAAAGAAGTTGGTATGCATAGTCTAGTCGGTTATAGAGGAAAGCAGTCAAAGAATGCAGTATACACTAAGCTATCTACCGAGTATCTTTTTGAGACTACCGAGCAGTAAAGATGACACATCGAGTTGACATACACC
>NW_026728852.1:980000-1010000 GCF_030272615.1 Cryptomeria japonica | reverse complement strand
TCAAACAGAAAAATCCTGGATTGTTCAGAATGAAATCAGTAAATCAAATTGTGAACAAACTTGAAGACAACATAGAGTTTTACTCAAAACCGATGGCCTGTATATTGATATTCATTTGAAGAGATTTTACAAAAGTTCTATTTCTCCATTAAACTTTGAAAAAGCTCAGATAATTTTCTGCAGCGTTTTCTTACAAAATTTTGTGATCCCTTTCCCTCTAGTCCTGGTATCCATTTATAACAACATGGATACACAAAGCTCCGGACTTCTCGAGGAGAGTTTGTTACAATTACTTCCAAAATTGATGTGATTACAATTTTTACGTAAAGCAGTTATGCGCTCTTTTTAGCCTCTGCAGTCTGTTCAACAGGTTGTTCAGTTGCAACCTCTTCTAGCTTTTCAGGGGTGCTCTCCAACTGCTCCGGATCATGGGTGGAATATTTAACTCCCCACTCATTGTATGTCTCTTCTGTCGGCCATGAAAAACTAATCACATCATTTTTAACTTTAGTCAACCTTTTCCAAGAATTTCTCAGTTTGTTGACTTCTAAGTTAAGAAAACTATAATGTGATTTAATTCTTTCTATTTCCTATATGGTTATAACAAAGAAAGAGGTATCATCAAGATAGATGATTCCCTTGACCCTTGCTGACAACTTGGCTTTTATCTCATTAAGCCATATTTGCTTATCTTTCAGCTGATCCGGATTGGCAAAAATTCCTGGGAGCAACTCAAAAACCTGATCAGTGTATTCCTTCTTACATAAATTGACCTTCCTATCCACACTATCTACATCTGCAGCCAATTGCATTAAAACTTTAGCAACATCAGAGGTAGATTTTATAATGGGATTGGCCCTTGCTTCATCATAGGAAACACACATGAACTCTAAATCTTGCTCCCTAGGCCTCCATCTGTCAAAAATGGGTGTCAAAATGGCCTTATCTCTCCTTAATTCATTCCATATCTCCATGACCTTTCCCATTCTATTGTGAAGCAGTGAGGCATTTATAGTATCTGCAAAACTGGAGATTGTGGCTTTTATTTTCTCCTCATACTTCCCTGCATAAAAGGCCTGAGCTTGCTTTAGGCTCTCCAATTCTTGGGGAGTTATCTCAATCATTTGGGAGCTGGAAGGCGCAGGAGATGGTGGGAGCTCAGTAATGGGGCTAGTAGGTGAAGGTCTTGCAGGAGAAGAGGCAATCATCAATGTTGAAGACTCACCTTGTTGGTGTTGTCCCATCAGCTGGCTCTGCAATTTGGCAATGATGCTATCCTTGCCTCTTACCTCCTCCTTGGCACTGTCATAGGCCTTCAAAACTATTTCCAATTTAATCTAGAGGGCCTCCTTTTCTTTGGCTTCCTTCTCAGCCACTGCAACACTAAATTTTGTAGTTTCTAGCATAGTGCTAGCAGCCTCTACTACCCCTGTACTCTGTACTCTTTTGACCATCAATCCACCAAGGTGACTTGACCCTGAAGTGTCTTTACCTTTCTTGTCCTCATTTCTTTTGAGGGACCACATAACTAGTGCGGCATTTTCCTTACTGAATGTAACCCCTTCCATGGGTTTAGTCTCTTTTCTTACTGCATCTAGCACCAGAGCATCATCAATATTCCATTCTTGTAAAATGAGCACTCTAGCTTGTGCTACTAGATCCCTTCCGTATTCAGGAGTGATGGTTTTGAATTCTTCCATCATCTCCTATTTTATTTCTTCTTCCACTGAGGCTGGATTTTTGTTAGGCTACTCTGCCTTTCTTGTTTCACATCTAGCATTATATGTATCTATATGCTGCTTCCAGACAAATTGCATGAATGCTTCAAATGTAACAAAGTTATCATCAGCTAAAAAGGCACTACTAGCCATTTTTATCTCAGGATCCCACTCCTGGCCCTTAAGTTCAGTTGAGGTGATGTCCATTTGTGCTTCGGTGGGCTCTTCTGGCATCCCTTCTTCCACTTCATCATAACTGTATGCAATTTCCCCCAAGCTGCCCAACTGTGAGAGGTACTCAGTTGCTGCTTGTTCATCTCCTATGTGGATAGGGGATTGGGATGGGGAATACAAGGGTGTATCTGATTGCACTTCCTTCCCCACCCTTTGCTTCTTTGGGCTGTCCTGGATGTCAATGACATCTTGCACCTTCCTCTTTCCTTTGGATGAAGAGGGCTCCCCTGTTGTAGGCACCAACACACTGTAACCTGATTTCTTATGGAGGGTGTAATCACCAGGAGGGATTGCTTTAGTGGAAGCTAACTTGCCCAAAATCATTCTAGCCTTTTCAGGGTTGCTCTTAATTACAGCTTCCCTCTTTTCTTTTAGTGTTTGCATCACATCTTCGAAGCAAACAATCAAAAATTTTATTTTTTCTTCCAATGGGAACAAGCTAGACAATGGGTCATAGCTAGCATCAAATTGATGCACAAAATCCAAGGCTTTCTTGTAAGCCACCCATTTTTCTTTCCTCAACTCCTGTTCATCTAAATCAAATTCATTCCTGATGAGGTCTTCAGGAAAGTGGAATTGATGAGGCCTACCTCTGCATGCTACCTTCTTCCTGAACACACCATTGTAGAAGTCCTCTGGATCAGCACATCTGGACACTGCCGTGGATAAATGGTAGGGTTTGAGGAAATCCTCAAAACAATTCCAGCCTCCCTTTGTAATTACAAATTGGTGGGCTATTGTAGCTGTAGGGAAAATAGTCCCTTTACCTCTGCCTCTTAGCTCTACCTCTTGTAGGCCACCAATTTGTCTAAGGATCTCAGCTATTCCCACTTTGAGAGGGACCTGGTATGGTAACAAAAATGGGGTGCCTCTGAAACCAAAAACTCTGAAAACCATGGAGACTAGATATAAGTACATGTCACCCCAGTTATGAACAATTTTGATGTTCTCTACGAATTCTTTTGGCCTTAGTAATTCCAAAAGAACCTTGGGGACTCTTGGGTTATCAGAGCAAAGCTGAGTCCTTATTTTGGATGCAAAATATTTATCAAACTTTAGGAAACTAGCATCCTCTCTGTCCCAGGACAACACAGTGCTCTATAGTTGTACTGGCATCTTCTCTCCTTCCTTCTCTTTTACCAGGTCCATTCCACTGGCGAAATAATCACCACCTTTGAAGAGGAAAAGGTGCATCAAGAATGAGTACCATCCGAATGGCCTATCCACCTTCCCATTTTTAATTCCTATCAACCCTCCATGGATAGCATCGGCAATATAAGAAGCATAATCAAATGTGATAGCAAGAGAAGGATTCAAAACCTGAACAATCATTAACAAGTAATGATTTTGCATATTTGCTTTAGCATCCTCTCCTAGAACTTGGCAAAGTGCCTGATACATGCCTTTAGCCCTTAAGGTAAACATACTCAATGAAAAAGGCTCTTGTGTGTTGGGCCCTACAACTGCTAACCCTCCTATTTTTAGGAAAAGTTCTTTAAGAGGCCCATTCCTAAGATGACCCCTCTGTGCACTGTACACTTGGGCTAATTGTGTGAAATTTATGGGTTCTAGGAAGTTTGTGAACTCATTGAGCCCAAACACTATTCTCAATTCCTCTGCATTGATTTCTACAAGGGTTTTTCCATTAACATCCCGGATGCATCTCGTGACTGACTCATAGTTCAATGCCATTTGGGTTAACAAGTCTGTATCCATGAACACCCCTGGGACTACCAATTTCCTGACATCTAGTTCCCAAATGCTATTTTGAGGAATAGGAGAATTCCTCATTCCAAATCCGACTCTGAACAGCCCCAACCCAGACAGTCCAACTTGTGAGTCTTTTAACCAATTACCCTTGTCATATAATCCTTCTCCTATCTTCAGACGGGGAGCCCTAGGCACTAACTCTTTGGCCTTTGATGCCTGGTTAGTTGACGACGTCAACTATTCTAAAAAATCATCACATACACTTCTTTCTAGATAATCAACCTTGCCAGAAAATTCCCTTTTAGGAGCCATTGGAAAATACAAGAAAATGAATACACTCTTAAACAATCCTGCAATACGAGAATGATTTTATCTAAAAGCCACACAAGAATTTCTTCAAAACATGAGAGAACCTGATGCTTGCTTGAAGGAAATTGCTCTGCAACTGAACCGCTTGCTCTGTTTCGGAAAAGGATAACTCTACGTCTGCTCTTCTGCAAAAATCTTTTAAAAGATATCCTTACTTGGTTGTTAGGAAATCAAATGCTTGTACTCTGGGCCTTAACTATAACATTGATTCCGCATGCTTCGGCCGTCCCTTTAAAATTAAATTCATACGAGAATTCATATTTTAGCTCCAACGGGTCGCAGCCTTCCTGCAAGTGTCTCACTGTTAATTTCATTTTGACGGCTTTGTCTTTAGTATGGGTCCCATTATTCTATTGGCTACATAATACCACGTGACATCCGACCATTGGCTTAGAAAATCCCTTCGCATTCCATTTTGATACTGGCCGAATGCCTCCCTTTATACTGTGACGGGCCCACATTTTTCCCTTTTGGCCATGTCATCATCATGACACGTGGATGGCCCTCGTTAACTCTCGCTATTTCACGGGCTTAAAGGGTGAGCACTTTACCCTTGCGAAATAGCGCGGGCCATTGGATCATCCTTTAAGTTGATCATTAATTAATCATTTGAAAAGGTTCTCAGGAATGGTGGGCCCGCTGAGTCGTCACTCACACCTGGCACCTAGTCACCTGCTGCGCTGATTTGTCACTCTGTCACTTGCCAGAAGAAAAACCATGGGGGCTCCACTTTCATTTCAACAGGTCTATCTCCCACGTCATCATCAAGACACGTGGACGACTGACACTCATTCTCGCTATTTTGCGGCCTTAAAGGGTGAGCACTTTACCCTTGCGAAATAGCGTCGACCGTCAGATCATCTCTGCAGTCGATCGGTATTTAACCCTTCGAAAAGGCTCTCAGAAATGGTGGGCCCATAGACACGTCATGGACATATGGCACCTTGTCACTTTCGGAGCTGACTTGTCAATTTCTCATTTGTCAAGCAGGAACCATAGGGACCCATAGTTTCCTTTTAGACCCTGTGTCATCAAGACACGTGGATGGTCCTTGTTCATTTTCGCTATTTCGCGGCCTTGAGAAGTGAGCACTTTACCTTTGCAAAATAGCATGGGCCGTTAGATCATATTTCAAATTGATCAGCATTTAAATCCTTTTAAAGGTTTTCAAAAATGGTGGGCCCATGGACACGTCACGGACATATGGCGCCTTGTCACTTTCGGATCTGACTTGTCATTTTCTTATTTGTCAAGCAGGAACCATAGGGACCCACAGTTTCGTTTTAGACCGCATGTCATCAAGACACGTGGATGGTCCTTGTTCATTTTCGCTATTTCGCGGCCTTAAGAAGTGAGCACTTTACCTTTGTGAAATAGCGCGGGTCGTTCGATCATATTTCAAATTGATCAGCATTTAAACCCTTTTAAAGGTTTTCAGAAATGGTGGGCCCATGGACACGTCACGGACATATGGCGCCTTGTCACTTTCGGATCTGACTTGTCATTCTGTCATTTGCTGGAAGGAGCCACGGGGTCTCAATAAATTGTTAAGAGCTGTCCCTGCCAATACTTGTGCCACGTGCTACCTTTTAACACGCCAGAAGAAAACCACAGGGGGCCCACTTTCTTTGACAGCCACATCCTTTACTTCCTCCGTCATGACACATGGACGGCTGACATTCATTCTCGCTATTTCACAGCCTTAAAGGGTGAGCACTTTACCCTTGTGAAATAGCGCCAACCGTCGGATCCTTTTTCAAGTTGATCAACGTTTACTGGGCCCAACACTTTAGAACGAAATAATACAAGGCGAAATTTTTTCAAATAATCAACGTAACCGCCTAGGTTAATAACAAGGGGGGACACTTCCTACAACCCCACGACCCATGACCTAAGTGAAATAAAGTAACAACAAAATAGAAACTAGAGGGTTTAAAATAAAAAGATAAGGTCTAAAACTTAAAAAACCCTTAAACCCTCTAGGTTTAGAATAAAGCTGAAGCACTTGGGACTACACCCTATTCGAAAATTTTCAAGGTACCACAGCCAATTATGGGGAAAGAAGAACCCAATTTTAAAACAGTGATAACAGCGGCTCTGACTGGGGATGGTTGATTGCGAGATCAACACAAGAAAACTCAGAAACTCTGGAGAAACAGACCAAAACACAGACCAAAACCAGGAAAGCAGGAAAGAAAACAAAATATATACAAACAAAGGACCTACCGTGCATGGACATTAAGAGAAATAATGCTTCAGGAATTGTCCATGCACTGGAAATTCTTACATTTCATCATTCATATTCTTCAAAAAATATGAATCCTTACCATTCAGATCACAAACTATAAAAGGACCAATCCAGAGTGATTCAAATTTCTTATGCTTTCCTTTATCCTGCCCTTTTGCATTCCACTGAAGAACCATGTCATCAATTTGAAACTTCCTTAATGATGTCCTTTTATCAAAAAAATACTTTGACTGTAACTGGAGCTTCTGATTTTTCTTATGGGCGGAGGTCCTAAGCTCCTCCATTTCTACAATTTGGATCATTCTATTCTCCATTGGTTGAGATATTTCCATGTTCTCTTCCTGCAAAAACTTATACACTGGAAGAAAGTTATTTATTGGTAGTCTGGCTTGGGTACCATAAACCAACTCAAAAGGTGACATTCCAATGAATTTTTTAACTGTTATCCTATCTGCCCACAAGGCTAACTTCAATTTTTGATCCCAAGACCTCTTGTTTTCTTCTAAGATTTTCTTGATGATATTTAACAAGCTTTTGTTGCTGGATTTTGCTTGTCCATTCCCCTGAGGGTGATAAGGTGATGAGTATGACATGAGTATACTATGACTATTGCAAAAACCTACAAATTCTTCTGATCTAAAACACATAGCATTATCCATTACCAATTTTGCAGGTGTTCCAAATCTAGTCACAATATTATCCATCAGGAAATCAATGACAATTTTACTAGTAGCTCTTCTTGTAGGAATAGCTTCTATCCATTTGGTAAAATAATCTGTGGCCACTATAATCCATCCATGACCTCTTCCTAACTTCTCAGCAATTTCTCCAATAAAATCAATGCCCCATTGGACAAAAGGAGCTTCTACAAAGACTGGATTTAGGGGTAAGGCTCCTTCATACTTGAGCTTAGAAGAAAATCTTTGACATGGATCACATCTTTGAACATATGCATGGGTATCTTTAAATAAGGTAGGCCAATAATACCCAGCTCGTATTATCTTACCAGCAGTAGTCTTAGCAGAATAGTGACCTCCACATACTCCATCATGCATTTCAATCAACACCTGTTTAGCTTGGAAATCATCCAAACACATTAGCAATTCTCCATCTCTTTTTCTCCAGAAAAGATCACCTTGGATGAGCACATACTTTTGAGACTTGAGCTTTAAAGTTCTCTTTTGGTTGTGTGTCATTTCTTCTGGCAGTATGTTACCTTTCAATACTTGGATTATCTCTGTGTACCATGGTTGTTTCTCAATACTAGTAACCAAAGTATCTTTAACCTCAACATTGTGTACCTCTACATTCATGAGATTTGACTCAGTCATGAGCTTAGCCAAACCTAACCCTCTCACCAATTTAGTGATCTTTATTTCCAAATTGAACTCTTGAATTCTATTGATCCATCTACATCTCTTCCCAGTAACCTCAGACTGAGACAAAATATCTTTAACTACAGCATGTGGAACATAGGCAATAACATTTGCATTCACTAGATATGGCCTAAAAGCTTTAACAGCTTTAACCAAGGCATAAGCTTGTTTCTCCATGGTTTCATATTTTAGTTCTGCCACTTGCAAAGATTTACTATAGAAAGCTATGGGATGTTCATATCCTTCATTGTCCTTTTGTAGTAATACTGCAACCACCGTGTGATATGAGGCAAAGGAAAACAGAGAAAAAGGCTTACCATAATCTGGGGATTTCAACACTGGTGCTTCTTGGATTGCCTTCTTAATCTCATCAAAAGCTTTTGAAGCTTCTTGATCCCAATGAAACTTTGCGTCCTTCTTGAGCAACTTGACAATAGGCTTCACTATCTCCGCAAAGTTTGCAATAAACCTCCTGACAAAATTCACTTTGCCTAAAAAAGACTGGATTCCTTTCACATTTCTAGGTTGAGACACTCTGTTGATTGCTTCAATTCTTTCAGGGTCTATTCTTATCCCTTCCTTAGAAACTATGTGGCCCAATAACTTTCCTTCGGTGACCCCAAAATGACCTTTCTTGGGATTCAATGATACACCAAATTCCAAAGCTTTATCAAACACCTTCTCTAGATGTCCACAATGATCATCAGCTTTCTTTGAGAAACAAGTTAAATCATCTTGGTAAACCACCATAATGATATTTATGAATTCCTTAAAAGCCACATCCATAGCTCTTTGAAATGTAGCTCCTGCATTTTTTAATCCAAATGGCATTCTCACATATACATAGGTTCCCCATGGAGTAGTGAAAGTTGTTTTAAACTGTTCAGACTCCTTTACCAACACTTGATTATATCCTGAGAAACCATCCATCATGGATAAAAGATCACATCCTGTCACTCTTTGTAGCATTGCTTCCATATTCGGGGATGAATAATTATCTTTTAGAGAAGCAACATTAAGATTCCTAAAATCAACACACAATCTGATGTCTCCATTCTTTTTTCTTACTAGGACCAGATTAGAGACCCATGAAGAATGTCTTATTGGTTTGATAATCCCCCCTTCTCTCAATTTTGTCAACTCCTATTGCATTTTAGTTTCTAACAAGGGGTTAATAGGTCTCTGTTTCTGTCTAAAAGGCTTAGCATCTGGAAGTAAGGGAACTTCATGCTGAAAAAGATCTTGTCTATATGCCTTTAGGTCTTCATAAGACCAAGAAAAAACATGCTTATACCTTTTTCAGTAAATTGATAAGGTTAGTCCTAACATGAGGGGGTAGCTTCTTTCCAATATATACCAACTTGGGGGATGATTCTGTCCCTAGGTTGACCTCCTCCAACTCTTCTAACTTGGTGGTAGATTGCTGGTGTAAATGACTGTCATTATAACTAAACATACTTTCTAACTCCACCAACCCTTTAGGTATCTCGTTAGTTTCCAACTGGACAATATCATTTCCAAACACTGTCTCTTTGTCATCCACCACTTCCACCAATGCATTGCAATCAATTTTTTGTCCATCATAATCATCAACACATTGGATGAACCTAAGAATATCTTCATCATCAGCAAAAACTTGCCAATTGTATACATTATCAGGGATAGCGGGCCTAGCTTTTATTTCCACAGTGGAAATACCAGTTAGTGTTGCATCATCGTTTTTTAAAGCAACATTAGCTAGGAAATTTGCCATAATATTTTTTTGTTTGCTCTATCCAATTGATAGAAAAGGCATCAAAATATTCAATAACATCCCAAACAGCATGCTTATATTGCTTCAATTTATGATTCTTGAATGCATATTTAGATCTTACCTGAAAGACAACCAGCTCTGAATCGCCCATCACTTTCAACAGTCGGATTCCATGCTTTTTTGCAACCTCAAGTCCTAATAACAGGGCTTCATACTCTGCAATATTATTTGTGCACTGGAATGCCAATAAGAATGAATATTTAAAAGTTATACCTGATGGGGATACAAAAAGAGCTCCAGATCCTTCTTTGGAGCAAGCTCCATCAAAATACATCTGCCACAATCCATACTGCTGTGCTTGTAGCTCGACTACAATTGGGTCAGTGTTCTTCAACTAAGGTGATACTGGCTGAAATCTGAAATTATCTAAATCCACATCAATCATACAATTAAGCATACTAGGGTCCATATTTTCAATTACCTTAGGAGCTCGTGGCTCCCTGTATAGTTTGACCTGATTGCCACCAATTGGAATAGTAGCATAAGACAAGTCCAATTGAACATTTCCCCCCACTGCTGCTGCCCACTGCCTAGAAAGCAACATGCCATAGTGGGGTTTAGTATCAGTGACAATAACATCCATTTTATAAGTAGCTTCAGGAAATGTAGCTATTTTTACTTCTACATCTTTCATTGTACCTATCACAGGCACTTCTCTGTTATCCATGGCATAACATTTCCCATACACAGTAGTTACTGACAATCCTAATTCTTTCATAACACCATAGGGCACTACATTAGCGGTTGCTCCTGAATCTATCATGCAGTTTTTAATTAACCGGTTATTGACTAGCAAAGTAACATAGAAGGGATCCACCTGAGAAGGCTCCTGAGTGATAGTGGTTCCAACATATACCTCTAGGGTTTGGAACTCTTGACCCTTTCCAACTCTATCTGAATCAGCGGGTAATACTGAGTCACCATCAGATATACCAGAGAATAGAGACAAAGCTGCATCCTTGTGTTCTTTAATCTTTAGTAATTCTATTAATGGGACAGTGACTTTTGTACTTTGAGTTGATTGGCCTTTTTCACTATTTCTGCCTTTTGTACATCACCAACATTTTTGGCCTCTATGCTTCTAGGTAAGTCCTTAACTTGTTCCTCCTTTTCTTGACCAGCTCTAAGAGTAGCAGTAACATTGCTTGATGCCCCTTTCTTTGTGACTTCTTTTACAAACATAGAACCTGGTTCACCTTGATCAGTGTCTCTCTTGGTGCTTCTCAAATTGTAGTTATGTTTTGCTTTGGCGATTGCATCCTTAGTGAGATTTTTAACTTCTTCTTCACTAGGCCTCCTAAGATAAACTTCTTCATCTTCAATTGTTACCACATTCAATGTAGGATGCCAACCTAAGGCTAATTGTCCTTGCACTAACCTTTCATTATCCAGAACTAAACTGTATTCACTTTGCACAGATTCCTCATCACTTTCTATGATAGCTTCAAACATATTAATGTCAGGCTCTGCTTCTGGTCTCATGGATTCTTCCAGAGCTTGAGCCATTGCACACTGATGGGGAGAATGTAGTCCATCACAAGCAATACACTAGGGAGTATTTTCTATATTATTAACAGTTTTTCCTTTTAAGGGATCTGGTGTATCTTGACTTTGGGCGATTTTAGGCTTCTCAACTTGGGGCTTACCATCCTTCCAATTTGTATTGTATGGCATATCATGTAATCTAGGAGGTCTATCCTACCAGTTATAGTGGGGCTTATCATTTTTGTTGACCTTAGCAGTCAAATCTTTCATAGCAGTAACCAATTTTTCTATTTTATCCTCTTCTTTAGCAACTTTGTTAGGTTGTTGTTTGGTCTCATGCCATAATCTTCCATCTGTCCTTCTTCCTAATTTTCTAGATGCCTTTCTATTACTTTCTACATTTATGGCAATTTTAAAGGCATCCCTCAGGTTATGAGGTTTTTAATCTCTCAAGATATAAGCCATCTTGGAATCAAATGCATTATAATATGTATTAAAGCACATATTGTCATCTAGCCTCATTACCTGATACAATCTATGCATAGCTTTCTGGAATCTAACATTGAAATTAGTGACTATTTCATTTTCAGATTTTCTAATGTTATTGAACTCATTTAGCATGAAACTCACATTAGTCTTATCACCATACTGTTCTTGAAAGCAATTTTTGAACTCTTCCCATGAACCTATACTAGCTACTGGAAGACCTCTGTACCAATCTCTTGCATCATCAACCAGGGATTGAACAAACAGTTTCATAATGACATCTTCATCTGCTATCTCATAATCATTTATCAGATCCCCAAAAGATTTCAGATGTTCCTCAGCACTGACTGCATTGTTCCTAGCAAACTTATGGAGTTTGTCTCTTAGCTCAGTGGGAACATGATTTGGATACCCTGGGATCCCATCAAAAAATAATTGCCTATATTGTTCTAGATTAATTGGCCTTCTTTGAAAAGGGGAAACAGTACTATTATTTCCCATGATCATTTTAGCTTTTGGGATTGGGGATTGAGATGTTTGGGTGTACTATTTATTTGAAGGTATCTGACTTGCTGAGGCAATATTAGTATGTACTGCAGGTTGAGTATTGACCTAAGGAAAAGAGATGTGTTGGGGATTAGGCTTGCTAAGATCTTCCGATGGGAATGTAATAGGGGGAGCTTTTAAGTAGTTTATCTTTCTTTTAACTTCCTGATTTGCTGCTTCTAACTTAGCCTTTTCCAATTCCATTTGGAGGTCTTCCTTTTCCTTTCTCATCCTTTCCATCTCTCTCTCATGTGCTAGGATCCTATGAGAAATCCCTTCTGCAGTTTTAGACTCTACTTCATCATCTACCCATATCTGTTTCCCTTTGTCTAAACTAACTTTAGGAAGCTGGGAGTCATTAGATACTTCCTTACTTGGCTGGGCTACTGACTTAGAAGCTGGTCTAATCTTAGGGATTAGGATCTCTCTAATCACTGGGCCTTCCTCATCACCTTTTTCCTTTTCCTTAGCAAGCACTTCAAGATCAGCTATCTATCTAAGAAACCTATCTCTCTCCATTATTTTGGCTTTAACTTCCTTTTCCTTATTTGCCTCTTTTTGGGCTCTCAGGGATATTAAATGATGAACTCTTTTGTTTAACTCTTCAATCTTTTGAGACATTTTATCCTCATCAGGATAATTTTCTTCAGAGTCTGATGCATTAATTTGATCTATGTCAATCAGACTAATGTTCCCATCTACTGTCCTAGGAACAGAGTGCCTAATTGCATTTGAACTAGTTCTATCTTTTGCAGAAACACTAACATGAGATAGGTCTCAACTTAAAATAGGTGCATCATCAATATTTCCAAACAATCCTGAATGGAAACCTAAAATATCATGCTCTGAATCTCTAGAAGATGAATTTGACTTTGCATAGACAGGTCGATCAGGCATCTTACCAGTATTGTTGCTTTTCTGCACCCATGCAGCATTTGATGGCTCATGCATCATAGATCTCTTCTGGCCTCTTTGTGACTGCTCTGGCAGACCTTCTTGCAAGGTTTCACGAGGATGTTTCTTCATGAATGATCTTGTCTTCTTATTTCCTTGCATCTTGCTTGTCTTTCTTTTAGAAAATTTATGTCTCACAAGGACTGGTTGAAAAGTAACAGAGTCGCCACCCACAAAACTATGGGAAAAATAAAAACAAGCAGTCTTACTCACAACAGAACAATACTCTCCACAAGTCTCGGCATAGATCTGTATCTTTATCTTTGTTATAACTGGTCCCCAGCAGAGTCGCCACTTTTGTTGTCCTCAAAATCTGATTCCCTTCAATGTCCTTAGAGTATTAAAACTGGGTGCAGAAGAGACATCAAAAGATAAGGAAATCTCAGAGACAACATATGACAAGGTTTGATTAAACCTTCTACACTTCAGGCATCTTTGGAGCCCAGGCGGGTATACCTTCGTGAAGTAACTTCACCATTTAAACAATAAATCCACAGCAAACCAGTCCAAAAAACCAGTGAATTTATTCACCTTGAAATCAACTGAAAACAAAGAATGGAACAATACTAAACTTCAGCATTTTTTATCAACAAAGCATGCAACAAACAGCTTCGATTAATACTAGTGCTTTATCCAAGGCTACAGAGTCATTTAAACTCAAATAAAACTCCTGAAATAGAATATCTTTATGCCTCCCATTAGCTTGGTTTTCGCTAATCCTTGCATATGCCTAGCACTTATAAGAATTCAATCACTTCAAACTAAACTATGGTCCTCAAAATTTAAAGTTCATTCCAAAGAATTCACTGGTGTGAGTGATCCTGCATATTTAATTTCCTTCCTAAAAAGAAAAGCTAAAAAACACTCATACTGAGATTGCTTTGCAATTTCAATCAAACAGAAAAATCCTGGATTGTTCAGAATGAAATCAGTAAATCAAATTGTGAACAAACTTGAAGACAACATAGAGTTTTACTCAAAACCGATGGCCTGTATATTGATATTCATTTGAAGAGATTTTACAAAAGTTCTATTTCTCCATTAAACTTTGAAAAAGCTCAGATAATTTTCTGCAGCGTTTTCTTACAAAATTTAGTGATCCCTTTCCCTCTAGTCCTAGTATCCATTTATAACAACATGGATACACAAAGCTTCGGACTTCTCCAGGAGAGTTTGTTACAATTATTTCCAAAATTGATGTGATTACAATTTTTACGTAAAGCAGTTATGCGCTCTTTTCAGCCTCTGCAGTCTGTTCAACAGGTTGTTCGGTGGCAACCTCTTCTGGCTTTTCAAGGGCGCTCTCCAACTGCTCCGGATCATGGGTGGAATATTTAACTCCCCACTCATTGTATGTCTCTTCTGTCGGCCATGAAAAACTAATCACATCATTTTTATCTTTAGTCAACCTTTTCCAAGAATTTCTCAGTTTGTTGACTTCTGAGTTAAGAAAACTATAATGTGATTTAATTCTTTCTATTTCCTGTATGGTTATAACAAAGAAAGAGGTATCATCAAGATAGATGATTCCCTTGACCCTTGCTGACAACTTGGCTTTTATCTCATTAAGCCATATTTGCTTATCTTTCAGCTGATCCGGATTGGCAAAAATTCCTTGGAGCAACTCAAAAACCTGATCAGTGTATTCCTTCTTACATAAATTGACCTTCCTATCCACACTGTCTACATCTGCAGCCAATTGCATTAAAATTTTAGCAACATCAGAGGTAGATTTTATAATGGGATTGGCCCTTGCTTCATCACAGGAAACACACATGAACTCTAAATCTTGCTCCCTATGCCTCCATCTGTCAAAAATGGGTGTCAAAATGGCCTTATCTCTCCTTAATTCATTCCATATCTCCATGACCTTTCCCACACTATTGTGAAGCAGTGAGGCATTTATAGTATCTGCAAAACTGGAGATTGTGGCTTTTATTTTCTCCTCATACTTCCCTACATAAAAGGCCTGAGCTTGCTTTAGGCTCTCCAATTCTTGGGGAGTTATCTCAATCATTTGGGAGCTGGAAGGCGCAGGAGATGGTGGGAGCTCAATAATGGGGCTAGTAGGTGGAGGTCTTGCAGGAGAAGAGGCAATCATCAATGTTGAAGACTCACCTTGTTGGTGTTGTCCCATCAGCTGGCTCTGCAATTTGGCAATGATGCTATCCTTGCCTCTTACCTCCTCCTTGGCACTATCATAGGCCTTCAAAACTGTTTCCAATTTAATCTGGAGGGCCTCCTTTTCTTTGGCTTCCTTCTCAGCCACTGCAACACTAAAGTTTGTAGTTTCTAGCACAGTGCTAGCAGCCTCTACTACCCCTGTACTCTGTACTCTTTTGACCATCAATCCACCAAGGTGACTTGACCCTGAAGTATCTTTACCTTTCTTGTCCTCATTTCTTTTGAGGGACCACATAACTAGTGCAGCATTGTCCTTACTGAATGTAACCCCTTCCATGGGTTTAGTCTCTTTTCTTACTGCATCTAGCACCAGAGCATCAGCAATATTCCATTCCGGTAAAATGAGCACTCCAGCTTGTGCTACTAGATCCCTTCGCTGTTCACGAGTGATGGTTTTGAATTCTTCCATCATCTCCTATTTTATTTCTTCTTCCACTGAGGCTGGATCTTTGTTAGGCTGCTCTGCCTTTCTTGTTTCACATCTAGCATTATATGTATCTATATGCTGCTTCCAGACAAATTGCATGAATGCTTTAGATGTAACAAAGTTATCATCAGCTAAAAAGGCACTACTGGCCCTTAAGTTCAGTTGAGGTGATGTCCATTTGTGCTTTAGTGGGCTCTTCTGGCATCCCTTCTTCCACTTCATCATAACTGTATGCAATTTCCCCCAAGCTGCCCAACTGTGAGAGGTATTCAGTTGCTGCTTGTTCATCTCCTATGTGGATAGGGGATTGGGATGGGGAATACAAGGGTGTATCTGATTGCACTTCCTTCCCCACCCTTTGCTTCTTTGGGCTGTCCTGGATGTCAATGACATCTTGCACCTTCCTCTTTCCTTTGGATGAAGAGGGCTCCCCTGTTGTAGGCACCAGCACACTGTAACCTGATTTCTTATGCAGGGTGTAATCACCAGGAGGGATTGCTTTAGTGAAAGCTAACTTGCCCAAAATCATTCTAGCCTTTTCAGGGTTGCTCTTAATTACAGCTTCCCTCTTTTCCTTTAGTGTTTGCATCACATCTTCGAAGCAAACAATCAAAAATTTTATTTTTTCTTCCAATGGGAAGAAGCTAGACAATGGGTCATAGCTAGCATCAAATTTATGCACAAAATCCAAGGCTTTCTTGTAAGCCATCCATTTTTCTTTCCTCAACTCCTGTTCATCTAAATCAAATTCATTCCTGATGAGGTCTTCAGGAAAGTGGAATTGATGAGGCCCACCTCTGCATGCTACCTTCTTCCTGAACACACCATTGTAGAAGTCCTCTGGATCAGCACATCTGGACACTACAGTGGATAAATGGTAGGGTTTGAGGAAATCCTCAAAACAATTCCAGCCTCCCTTTGTAATTACAAATTGGTGGGCTATTGTAGCTGTAGGGAAAATAGTCCCTTTACCTCTGCCTGTTAGCTCTGCCTCTTGTAGGCCACCAATTTGTCTAGGGATCTCAGCTATTCCCACTTTGAGAGGGACCTGGTATGGTAACAAAAATGGGGTGCCTCTGAAACCAAAAACTCTGAAAACCGTGGAGACTGGATATAAGTACATGTCACCCCAGTTATGAACAATTTTGATGTTCTCTGCGAATTCTTTTGGCCTTAGGAATTCCAAAAGAACCTTGGGGACTCTTGGGTTATCAGAGAAAAGGAGAGTCCTTATTTTGGATGCAAAATATTTATCAAACTTTAGGAAACTAGCATCCTCTCTGTCCCATGACAACATAGTGCTCCATAGTTGTACTGACATCTTCTCTCCTTCCTTCTCTTTTACTAGGTCCATTCCACTGGCGATATAATCACCACCTTTGAAGAGGAAAAGGTGCATCAAGAGTGAGTACCATCCGAATGGCCTATCCACCTTCCCATTTTTAATTCCTATCAACCCTCCATGGATAGCATCGCCAATATAAGAAGCATAATCAAATGTGATAGCAAGAGAAGGATTCAAAATCTGAACAATCATTAACGAGTAATGATTTTGCATATTTGCTTCAGCATCCTCTCCTAGAACTTGGCAAAGTGCCTGATACATGCCTTTAGCCCTTAAGGTAAACATACTCAATGAAAAAGGCTCTTGTGTGCTGGGCCCTACAACTGCTAACCCTCCTATTTTTAGGAAAAGTTCTTTAAGAGGCCCATTCCTAAGATGACCCCTCTGTGCACTATACACTTGGGCTAATTGTGTGAAATTTATGGGTTCCAGGAAGTTTGTGAACTCGTTGAGCCCAAATGCTGTTCTCAATTCCTCTGCATTGATTTCTACAAGGGTTTTTCCATTAACATCACGGATGCATCTCGTGATTGAATCATAGTTCAATGCCATTTGGGTTAACAAGTCTGTATCCATGAACACCCCTGGGACTACCAATTTCCTGACATCTAGTTTCCAAATGCTATTTTGAGGAACAGAAGAATTCCTCATTCCAAATCTGACTCTGAACAGCCCCAAGCCAGAGAGTCCAACCTGTGGGTCTTTTAACCAATTACCCTTGTCATATAATCCTTCTCCTATCTGCAGACGAGGAGCCCTGGGCACTAACTCTCTGGCTTTTGATGCCTGGTTAGTTGACGATGTCAACTGTTCTAAAAAATCATCACATACACTTCTTTCTAGATAATCAACCTTGCCAGAAAATTCCTTTTTAGGAGCCATTGGAAAATACAAGAAAATGAATACACTCTTAAACAATCCTGCAATACAAGAATGATTTTATCTAAAAGCCACACAAGAATTGCTTCAAAACATGAGAGAACCTGATGCTTGCTTGAAGGAAATTGCTCTGCAACTGAACCGCTTGCTCTGTTTCGGAAAAGGATAACTCTACGTCTGCTCTTCTGGAAAAATCTTTTAAAAGATATCCTTACTTGGTTGTTAGGAAATCAAATGCTTGTACTCTAGGCCTTAACTATAACATTGATTCCGCATGCTTCGGCCGTCCCTTCAAAATCGAATTCATACGAGAATTCATATTTTAGCTCCAACGGGTCGCAACCTTCCTGCAAGTGTCTCACTGTTAATTTCATTTTGACGGCTTTGTCTTTAGTCTAGGTCCCGTTATTCTATTGGCTACATAATACCACACGACATCCATCCATTGGCTTAGAAAATCCCTTCGCATTCTGTTTTGATACTGGCCGAACGCCTCCCTTTATACTGTGACGGGCCCACATTTTTCCCTTTTGGCCATGTCATCATCATGACACGTGGACGGCCCTCGTTAACTCTCGTTATTTCACGGGCTTAAAGGGTGAGCACTTTACCCTTGCGAAATAGCGCGGGCCATTGGATCATCCTTTAAGTTGATCATTAATTAATCCTTTGAAAAGGTTCTCAGGAATGGTGGGCCCGCTGAGTCGTCACTAACACCTGGCACCTAGTCACCTGCTGTGCTGATTTGTCACTCTGTCACTTGCCAGAAGAAAAACCATGGGGGCTCCACTTTCGTTTTAACAGGTCTATCTCCCACGTCATCATCAAGACACGTGGACGGCTGACACTCATTCTCGCTATTTCGCGGCCTTAAAGGGTGAGCACTTTACCCTTGCGAAATAGCGTCGACCGTCAGATCATCTCTGCAGTCGATCAGTATTTAACCCTTCGAAAAGGCTCTCAGAAATGGTGGGCCCACGGACACGTCATGGACATATGGCACCTTGTCACTTTCGGAGCTGACTTGTCAATTTCTCATTTGTCAAGCAGGAACCATAGGGACCCTCAGTTTCCTTTTAGACCGCGTATCATCAAGACACGTGGACGGTCCTTGTTCATTTTCGCTATTTCGCGGCCTTGAGAAGTGAGCACTTTACCTTTGCAAAATAGCGTGGGCCGTTAGATCATATTTCAAATTGATCAGCATTTAAACCCTTTTAAAGGTTTTCAGAAATGGTGGGCCCATAGACACGTCACGGACATATGGCGCCTTGTCACTTTCGGATCTGACTTGTCATTTTCTTATTTGTCAAGCAGGAACCATAGGGACCCACAGTTTCCTTTTAGACCGCGTGTCATCAAGACACGTGGATGGTCCTTGTTCATTTTTGCTATTTCGCAGCCTTAAGAAGTGAGCACTTTACCTTTGTGAAATAGCGCGGGCCGTTCGATCATATTTCAAATTGATTAGCATTTAAACCCTTTTAAAGGTTTTCAGAAATGGTGGGCCCACGGACACGTCACGGACATATGGGGCCTTGTCACTTTCGGATCTGACTTGTCATTCTGTCATTTGCTAGAAGGAGCCACGGGGTCTCAATAAATTGTTAAGAGCTGTCCCTGCCAGGTCATCTCCACCTGCGACCCGACTCATCTTTGGGGCCCACTTTTGAACCTTTAATCCTAACCCGCTGACTGTGGTGACTTGTGCCACGTGCTACCTTTTAACACGCCAGAAGAAAACCACAGGGGGCCCACTTTCTTTGACAGCCACATCCTTTACTTCCTCCGTCATGACACATGGACGGCTGACATTCATTCTCGCTATTTCACAGCCTTAAAGGGTGAGCACTTTACCCTTGTGAAATAGCGCCAACCATCGGATCCTTTTTCAAGTTGATCAACGTTTACTGGGCCCGACACTTTAGAACGAAATAATACAAGGCGAAAAATTTTCAAATAATCAACGTAACCGCCTAGGTTAATAACAAGGGGGGACACTTCCTACAGCCCCACGACCCATGACCTAAGTGAAATAAAGTAACGGCAAAATAGAAACCAGAGGGTTTAAAATAAAAAGATAAGGTCTAAAACTTAAAAAACCCTTAAACCCTCTAGGTTTAGAATAAAGCTGAAGCACTTGGGACTACACCCTATTCGAAAATTTTCAAGGTACCACAGCCAATTATGGGGAAAGAAGAACCCAATTTTAAAACAGTGATAACACTCCAAAACAATCATTTAATACATATAAAAGAATTAAGTAACTGAAATAGCATACATTACAATGTTTCTTTGCTTTACAATATTCGAAAATACATGTTTTCACAAAAATTACATCATGAGTTAAAATGTTACAAAATGAAAGTTACATAAAGTTTCGATTCAAGACCTCAAGTTTCCAACTGAAAAATGGTTACAAACAAGAGTTGGTACATGAACCACGAACCAAGAACATCAGCGAAATCCTTCCTTGCCTGAAGATACATTCCAGTACATCTTATGGGAAGTGACACTACCACCTGACCATGTGATTCCGAAAAGGAACCACCCCACCATGCTAGAGATAGTAGATAACCCTCAAGGAATTAAAATAAGACAAGTATGAAAGGACTACAAGACTCCACACACATCCATGTGACTCAACTCAAAAAACACTAGTGACTCTAAGGAGAAAGTTTCATCACATGTCTTACAGTGGTGTAGCATCGTAAATTGTACGCACTTGCTAGGGTGGTACAATTTCACACTTGGTTTAGCACCCGCCTTGGCACATTTTGCATTTTGCATTGCATTTCCCCTTCAGCACTTAATTAGGTCTAAGGTTCTATTTTTATTATCTCCCATATCATAAAGTTGGGCCCTTTTCATTAAAGTGTGCCTCTTTTATTTTATTCCTCCAATACATCATTTAATCAAAAACCCTAATTAGGTCCTATTTTGAACTTGGGGGCTTGATTTCGGGGGTCAAAACATCTCGAAATCACCTGTAACTTCGGGATTCTCTCTAAAATTATCATATCCGACGAACCTAAAAATTTGGTGAAAAGTTGTTAGGACCATGGCGCCCGGAGTGCACATGGTCCCCGACATTTTTCCCAAAATTTAAGGAGTGCAATCCAATCATAAAATAAAGCTTAACCCCAGGAAATTGGTGGGAGATTCAATCTCTAGGTTGGCCAAAAGTTGAAATTAAGACCTAGGGTTTTATATATAAGAGCTCTCTTTCTTCATTTGAAAGGATCTAGAATTTTGGTTTAAGGGGCCTTTTACACAACGAAATAGCAGATCTTTGAAGACTTCAACAACATTCAACATCCACCCATCAAGCATTCATCAATTTCATTCATCCTTTTAGGGCTTTGAAGATATTGAAGAGCAATAGGGGATCACCAACTGAAGATTGGCTTGTACCCCTCCCTTGGGGTTGGGTATGATTTCATGTTGTTTTCATGTCTTTGCATAAGCCTCATTATATCATTTGTATTCATGCTTTAGATCACTTTGCATCTTGATTTGGAGCATTTACATTATCATTTACAAGCAATTAGGGTTTACTTTCTAGGTTGCTCTAGTTTGCTTACTTGCATTTCAGGATCTTGCACACACACAAGGTCTGCACACACACTACTTTTACAATACAACTTGGCTATTAGTGGAGGTGGAAATCACCAAAGCGGGGGTTTGACTAAGGCAAAACCCTATATAGCCGCCCACCATACCTTTTCAGATATAAGTGTAGATTTCGGGATTTGGACGACGCCGCAAGTTGCAAATCTGGCAGAAACAGACATAAACTGAGCTACACACCAAATTTTAGGGCAAAAGACTAGGATAGGGGCATGGGGCACCTTGGTCCCTGGGACAGGGGTGTTGGGCACCCTGGTCCTTTTGTCAGACAACAAGTTTCAGCATTTCCGATAGCTTTTCAGGTTGCAAAACAACAGTTTCAGGAGCAAAATCATTTTCACTCAGATTTTAACTCCGAGTACGCATCTGCATTCTTGCCTTGTCCTTGTGTTTACAGCTTTCCATTGTTTAATCTCAATTCTGCAATCTTGTTATTAGTTCATACTTGCACTTTAGGGTTAGGAATTGAACTTGCATCATTCTATCTTTCAATTACAACAAAGGAATAGAAACCCTAATAGGTAGCCCGTGGCTCTCTCTTCAAGAAGAAGTAGCCAATTGTGTGATACCTCTAGGCTCTTTCGTATTCCGCAATGTGTGTCAAAAGGTAGGATTAGGGCATGATAGCCTAGTCTCACTTTTTCCCCTACACATTTTGGTGAGCCCGACGTGAATCTTATTATTGCTTTCTCTTGCATTGCATTTGTTAGATCTAGATCTAGATTTAGTGTGTTTCATTTAAGTTTCATTTTCATTAAAAAAAGAAAAGAAAAAAAAAAAAAAAAAAAAAAGGAGGAAAAGAAAGAGTGTGTTTTTGCATTGTGTGTTTAAGTTTTATGCAATCTTTATTTCAAAATGTCAGATTTTTATTTGCAAGATGTTCATATTTATGATGATGTATGCAATTATGTTGATTATGAGTATAGCTAAGATGAATTAGATGAAGCTTTAGATGATTTTTTGAACCCTAAAGATACCAAACCTTCATTTTACCAAAAACTCATAAACATTGTTACTATGCCATTTCGTTGTGATGAGAAAGATAAGTCGAATGATTCCTCTCAAGGGTACATTCCTATCAACTCTTCCACTAAATCTAGTAACATGGTTGTTTTCAATGATCCCCTCTATGAAGAGATGTCTCCTTTTGAATCAAAAGATAAACATTTTAATAGATATGATCATGCTTTTGATGCTCTTGATGACTTTGTGGCTTTATCGAAATCTTTAAACAAGAACAAAACTTCTAAATTAGTTAACATGATAAACTTGAAAGAGCATAATAAGCCTCTCTTTGAAGTCCAAGGTGCTTATCCTTCTCCCACCTTTCAAGCTCCTAAATCACCTCTCCTTACTGTCCAAGGAGGGTATGGTCATGATTCCTTTCTTACTCCGAATAAACCTATCATCACTGTGCAAGGAAGAAAACCTATAAGTCCTTATAGTTATGCCAAGCAATTAACTAGAGAGAGTTATAATGTGGTTGCCCATACTTAAAATACTAGAAATAATAGGTAGCCTAATCCTCCTCCTGTTACTCCAGTTTCTCTTCCTAATCCTCAACCAATTCTTCCGCAAGCTCCAAGTATTTCACAAATGCTTAGTAAGGACTATAATCTTATTGAACAACTTAAAACTACTTCGGCAAAGATTTCTATTTGGGATTTAGTTAAAACTTCACCTACCTATCATGGGATGTTACAAGATGCTTTAAAAAATTTAGATGTCCCACCTGCAGTGACACCTAATAATAATAATAATAACATGGCTTCCCTGATTGATTCTACAAGTAAACCCAAAGCTCAAATTGTGTTCACACAAGATGAGTTACCTTCTCATGAAATTCAAAATCAATATGATCCTCTTATGATTGTAGTTATTATCAATGAATGTGCTATAAGACGAACCCTTGTGGACAATGGATCTGACCTTAATGTTTGTAGTATTGATTTATTGGACAAGCTTAATGTGGATCATTCTCTCATTAAACGTTCTTCTATTTCTATTCGAGGCTTTGATAATGTTGGTAAAGAATGTTTGGGTATCATAATATTACCTATTACAGTAGGTCCTGTTACTTTACCTACACCTATTCATGTCATCTCGATTAATTTGACTTACAATCTTCTATTAGGGAGACCTTGGCTTCATAGTATGCAAGTTGTCCCCTCAACTTTGCATGGGTGAGTCAAATTCATTTATGACAATATAACATACACCTTGCTAGATGATACTAATCTTCAAGAACCATTACGAACTGGATCTTCTTGTTCAACTACTTCCAATCCTTCTACCACTTCAAATGCATCTACTTCCTTTAAGGATTTTGTCCCCTCTAGTACTCTTGATCCTTCTACTCAATTAGAATCTTCTCCCAAAGATATGTTTTCTCCCGAAAAGGCTCTCTTGGATGATGATTGGGGATCTTTAAACTTTAACCCTACTTTTGTAGGAGAATATAGAGTGCCTAAGATTGAGAAGGGAAAATCCAAGGAAGAAACTAAAGAGAAGCCCACTTTGTCTAAGCAATTCAATAACAACTTTGTGGCTACCTCTGATTCAAATAACTCTTCAACATCTTCCTCTAATACAAATGAACAAGGAATTAAAGTTCCTTTAGAACATAACATGCATGAATATTCATTTGGACTTGGATATAATCTTTCTAATCCCACCAAAGCATCTAAAAGACCATCTCTCAATGTGAATGCTATATTTAGTAGTGATGATGATCTCACTTCAGCTAAATCATCTTCTACTTCTATCAACTCTCATTCCCCTCATAAGGAAATCTTGGCGATGAACAAATCTCTTTATGACTCCCCTCAAATTTCTAAATCCACTTATGAATCTTTATCTCCTATTCATCATAAAGTCCTTTCCTCCAGGGATAAGGCTCTAATAAATTACACTCATCCCTCTTCTAAGATTTCTTGTGACTTTTCTTCTTCAATTTTTATCACTTTATACATGTTTTTGATCTCACTTATAGTTGAGCATTTAGCATGTCATATTCAAATACCTCATTTAGTCTATCATGTCTTTAAATAACATTAATGGCTATTATGTTGCTCATCATTATGTGACATTGGTAGCTCATTTATTGGGGGCTCATTGTCATTCATGATGGTACAATTTCAAGTGCAATATATTTTTGAAGCAACATAATAGCCTAATTTTCTATGTTATCTCTTGTTCCTATGGGGACAAGAGTGATTTCATACATCTCTTCTTTTTATGGTTAAAATTTCCCTTTGGGGTAATAGTGTGGAAATATTGATCATCTTTTCTTTAGAATCCTCTTTTCCTAGATATGGGAGAAGATGTGTATTCTCTTTCTTATCCTACCCACTTCTTGTGAGGAGCATTTTACATACACTAATGTCTTGCTTGCATGAACTCATGTGAGTATGTAGTACATTTTGCTTATGTCTAAATCTCTCCCTAGAAGATTGTGTAAGTCCTTCTCATTGTCCTTATCCTTGGGAGGCAATGATCTTTCCTTATTTTTATCTAAGGATCCACTTTTTCCTATTTCATGGATGGTGTGAACTTTATTACTTAATGTTATTCCTTGTATGCATGTGTTGTTGTTTGTTCAAGGATTCTTTCTTACAAGAGGTGTAAGTCCTTGACTACAACCTCTTTTGCACTTGGTAAAATACATCCATAATGAATTCACTCTCCCAATTGGGTTAAAAAGAGAGTCATCCTTCATTAAGAATCACTTTCACCTCACAAAAGAAGGAAGTATTGCATTCTTATTCTCTTCTTTGTCTTATTCTAGAAGATGTTATATTTGTCTAAGACAATTCCTCTCAGGGATAGGTGTCTTTTGTACAAAGATCTCTTCTCCTCTAAGGATCTCCTTTACACATACTACAAGATATCCCTTTTTCAACTATCTTATCCATGCTTAAAGAGTGCAAAAATCTCTTGCTTGGATCTATGACATTGTTGCATTTTTGGGGTATATTCTTTTGTGATGAAGGTAGGTATCCTTGTTCTACTTTACTTATGACATAAAAATTACACTTTTTGAGCAATGGGTCATTCTCGGAACCAGAGCACAGACTCTTAGAGCGAGATGTCTCCATTTTTCTTTTATGCAAGGTGATTATTCTCGAAACCAGAGCATAGACTCTTAGAGCGAGATGTCATGCTTTTGTACTATACATATACAGGTTGTAGCATACTCGGGCATAGACTCCTATGAGGTGCTTCTAACCTCCCTTACACACACATGCACGAGGTTAAGTGGAACTAGCGGCATAAGGCTAGACTTTCTCACTCTCCTCCCTTACATGGATCACCTAGATAGACTCTAGGGGCTAGTTTTCCATGTCCTTTTCCCATGGATCACCTAGACAAGATCTAGGGGTGAGAAGTCCATGTTTTCTCTCTCACTATTCTTCTCATGGATCACCAATGTGTGTATTCATGCTTTTTTCCTTTCTTTTCTTCTCTTTGCATTTTGTTTCCATTTACATCCTTCATCCTGTGTTAGAGAACTCTCAAATCCTCACACTCTTTGTTGTGTTGGAATTGAGATTTAGTCTTCTTTCTTACCAAATGATTCTCCATTAATTTTTTATCTCATATCAAATTTTCTTGTGAGCATTTGTCATCAATATTACTTAACAATTCGAAGTGGTAAACATGATACCTTGTTTCAACTCACTAAAATTAGCAAGCCGAAATAGGGGGGGCATATAGCTACCCTCGAATTTTCATCACCTTCCTTAGTAAGCATTAGGTGATTTTGTGATCTAATGTGTGTTTTGTAGGGTGCGGTTCCTAACTGTGTGCTGCAGATACCGCTGGGGGCTTCGTTCGACAGACTTATGGATATATCCTTTTTCAAATAATGTTTACTTTTCTATACTTTAGCTTGCATAAGCATGTAGTGTTCATATGACCGCTAAAGTGGGGGCTAAATGTAGCGTCATAAATTGTACGCACTTGCTAGGGTGGTACAATTTCACACTTGGTTTAGCACCCACCTTGGCGCATTTTGCATTTTGCATTACATTTCCCCTTCAACACTTAATTAGGTCTAAGGTTCTATTTTTATCATCTCCCATATCATAAAGTTGGGCCCTTTTCATTAAAGTGTGCCCCTTTTATTTTATTCCTCCAATACATAATTTAATCAAAAACCCTAATTAGGTCCTATTTTGAACTTGGGGGCTTGATTTTGGGGGTCAAAACATCTCAAAATCACCTGTAACTTCAGGATTCTCTCTAAAATTATCATATCCGACGACCCTGAAAATTTGGTAAAAAGTTGTTGGGACCATGGCGCCCGGAGTGCACATGGTCCCTGACATTTTTCCCAAAATTTTAGGAGTGCAATCCAATCATAAAATAAAGCTTAACCCCAAGAAATTGGCAGGAGATTCAATCTCTAGGTTGGCCAAAAGTTGAAATTAAGACCTAGGGTTTTATATATAAGAGCTCTCTTTCTTCATTTGAAAGGATCCAAAATTTTGGTTTAAGGGACCTTCTACGCAGAGAAAGAGCAGATCTTTGAAGACTTCAACAACATTCAACATCCACCCATCAAGCATTCATCAATTTCATTCATCCATTTAGGGCTTTGAAGACATTGAAGAGCAATAGGGGATCACCGATTGAAGATTGGCTTGTACCCCTCCCTTGGGGTTGGGTATGATTTCATGTTGTTTTCATGTCTTTGCATAAGCCTCATTATATCATTTGTATTCATGCTTTAGATCACTTTGCATCTTGATTTGGAGCATTTACATTATCATTTACAAGCAATTAGGGTTTACTTTCTAAGTTGCTCTAGTTTGCTTACTTGCATTTTAGGATCTTGCACACACATAAGGTCTACACACACACTACTTTTACAATACAACTTGGCTATTCGTGGAGGTGGAAATCACCAAAGTGGGGGTTTGACTATGGAAAAACCCTATATAGCCGCCCACCGTACCTTTTCAGATATAAGTGCAGATTTCGGGATTCGGATGATGTCGCAAGTTGCAGATCCGGTAGAAGCAAACAGAAGCTGAGCTACACACCAAATTTCAGGGCAAAAGACTAGGACAGGGGCGTGGGGTGCCCTGGTCCTGCCAGGACAGGGGCACTGGGCGCCCTGGTCCCTGGGATAGGGGCGCTGGGCACCCTAGTCCTTTTGTCAGACAACAAGTTTCAGCATTTTCGATAGCTTTTCAGGTTGCAAAATAGCAGTTTCAAGAGCAGAATCAGGACGGTGGTGCCTGCACCCCCGTCCCAAACATTTTCACTCAGATTTTAACTCTGGGTAGGCATCTGCATTCTTGCCTTGTCCTTGTGTTTACAGCTTTCCATTATTTAATCTCAATTCTGGAATCTTGTTATTAGTTCATACTTGCACTTTAGGGTTAGGAATTGAACTTGCATCATTCTATCTTTCAATTACAACAAAGGAATAGAAACCCTAATAGGTAGCCTGTGGCTCTCTCTTCAAGAAGAAGTAGCCAATTGTGTGATACCTCTAGGCTCTTTCGTATTCCACAATGTGTGTCAAAAGTTAGGATTAGGGCATGATAGCCTATTCTCGCTTTTTCCCCTACACAAGTGGATACCATGGTACAGCCTCCATAGGTCCCGGCCCCCATCCTGGGTTATCCTGGTAACCTCTCCCAAACCTCTAATTCCAACTAAGTCTCATGTGGACCCTACCAATCCTCTCATGAAGACAAGGTGGTAAGTTTGCCATTCCAGGCCTTCTTGCTACATTATGAACCCTTTACTAGCACTCACCTATGTGAGAGGCACATTATTTTCTTTAACATTTATTCTACCCTCCCCTCATCATTTATTAGGTTATCACTTTCTTAACCAACTTTCGATGGGTTATCCTGTCACCACTTCGGGCACGACCCTTGCTTGAAAGCCACTCTCTCTCTTAGGACACTATAGGATAGTTCTCTCTATAGAACTCTATGGCGACACAGACAACCATACCTAATCCTGACATACCAAAGGTGAAAGATACATAATTACTAACCTAAGGTTGACCATTTGGACCAACTCACAATGGCTCATTTCCTTAAGGTTATACATCTATATATCTGGCCAAGAACACAGTAACATAGGGCATAATGACCACATACTCAATGTATGATAAATTTGGACTTGACTGCAACCACCATTTAAACAAGGCAATCTTATGTAATAACATCAAAACACATAAATAAATTGCAGAAGCATAAACGTTGCCATTTGGTTGAGAAAAGAGATAATTTAACTCGAGACACTAAGGATAGTTTAGATGGCATAAACTCAGAATTTAATACCTTACAACATGATTAACAGATCAATTACTCTTTGTTAACTATTATAGGGAAGCAACATTATATTATGGTAACCTTTATAATTTCCAAATTCCACTTCTACCATGATTTAGGACAAAAGTAGATATATTTATTTCTTCATAAAAGTCTTACAAGAAGACATAGTACATTTCTCAACTTATAATAGATAGAAAGATGTCTTTATTTCTTGACACTAGAAGGGATACAACCCATTACATCACTCTTCCGGAGAAGATGGAGAAGTGCACTCATCAGACTCTATAGGATCTAAAGGAGTATAACCTTTAGATTCGCTTTCACTCAGGGGAAAATACCCCATGGATTCATTATTGCTTAAGGAGGTATACCCCTTCGACGAGTCAGAACTTATAACTATTGGCCTTACTAGCTCAGGCTCTTTTCCTTTTTCAATAGTAATTTATTTTGTTTGACACTGAATAGGATCTTCTCCTATCTCTTTTCTCTCTTCAGGAGCTGGGTTCACCTAAGTAGGGATGTCAACCAAGACAGGCTTGACAAGTGTCAGAGAATCTTTCTTGACTTTTAGACTATGGGCATATCTAGCTACGGATTTCTGAGCTGTCTATTTGACACGCACCATTTCTGTAACGTTTCAAACAATAAGCCATTACTTCCCAGACTCTCCTAGAGCAACGTCTAATAAATCTTAATAACTAGGTTTTGAACGAAAACATAAAATTTCTTTTATATAATAACTAGTGTGCAATATGTTCTAAAACAAGATTCCACTACTATAGCTACAATGTAATTACTCTTAATATCCTAACTCAAACAATAAAAGATACTTCACTGTAACTATAACATAAGCAAGATCTTAATCATTACTTATAACTAAGACTTTGTAAATAATAATGAACCAAAACCCAAAGAAATTCCTGACCTTTTACAAAGTTAACACGAATGCAAGACCTCAATGCCCTTCTGCCGAATGATAGCATGCCTTGCTTATGAACCTTATCTTCAATCTGCTCCAAAACTCTATCACCAAAACCAACTCTCTTTGATTCTTCCTAAAATATTCTCTCTATCACTCTATTCTACTCTATCTTTCTCCTCTATTCTAATTCTTTCCTCTCGAGTTCACCGTCCTTCATTCGATGCAAAATGAATTCTTCTCCCCACTTCCTTACTCCCCACCTATATTTATACTAAAATTACCCATGACTTCTCCTATGTCTAAGGCTTGGTTATGGAGTTTGATGATGAGTCTTTAATGGATTACTTTCAGTTTCATCTTCACTTAATCTCCA